>NC_056560.1:23232456-23238801 GCF_013358625.1 Macadamia integrifolia | reverse complement strand
GGGGGTGGGGATGGTGGGAATGTTTAATGTGTATTGATTCTGTTTTTGGTTTTGGCAGTCCCAGGTTCGGTATTGCACATGCTCTTTGTTTAGGTCTCGCACCATGGCTTGCAGCAGAGGTGCCTATCCTCGTTGATTCGGGTATGATCAAGCATAAAGATGATGCAGCCTCATCTGCTGGCTCTTAGCATTCCCCATACTGTTAATTAATGGCCACAAATGGTTAACTCAATTAATCAAACAAATAAATATAGAGTTTCATGCAACTGGATGTCCCTTTTAAGTGCAAAATATATTTGAGAAGGTACAATATCTATAAGATTATAAAATAGTTCTATCTGAGCTTGACTATATCTAACTCATTAGGTTATTTGGAGTGAGGCTGTTCATGCATGCTCAAGCATTCTTACTCCCCCCATTGGTCTGGTGATTAATTTTTTAAATAAACTTGATTGTAACTCATCATACATTCATTCCCTACTCTAGATCCTGATATGAAGAAGTCCTTGCGTTACATACCAAATCATTTGCTAATCTGACAGCCAATCTATTGATTTTCCTAGTCACTAGACTCGCTACAGAATCAAAAGTACTGAAAAAGGACCGTCTTTGAGGCGACAAACATTGTCCAAGGTCAAGACCTATGGTTCTCTTTCTTAAGCCACTGCTCCATGCAATGCGAGTCTGCCGATATCCCTATGCACTTCACTTAATTCTGCTCCGACTCATTACTCTATCTCGTTTCCTTCTACTTCTTCAGCTGAACCTGTATTTTCCATGATCAAAGATGATATGTAGGTGTTATTTCCAGTAGTTAAGATTGATGCACAACCAACCAGCCCGGTTGTTTTGTTTGAGAAAGCTATCATCTGTTTATCCAGTTGACAGACCAATTAGATCAGCTTCCATATCCTACTCTCATAGGCTGACCCACAAAGGGAGGAGAGAGCAGATATCATGCAAGAAGGGGAAGGAGCACATGCCTCAGGAGGGTGATGTGTGATTCAATCCAAGAAGAAATTTGATACAACTAACAAATTACAGAAACAAAGCACTTTCAATATGATCCTTTAGCCACCCATCAAAACAAATAAAATACCTCACTTCTGAGGATCATTTCCTTGCCCTTATCAGCAAAGGACAAGTCCCTCACTTTGCAGTCCAGTAGCAACTTGCAGTCCTTATTGAGCCAAGCTCAGGGATGAGTAGACAATGACATCTTAAAAGAGGTTAAATCACTGACAGTAGAGGGATAGATGGGCAGACTAGAATTGGGTTAACTAAGATGGATAAATGGGTAAAATCGCCATCGGTTCCCCCCATGGGGTTTGGTGTGAGTCAAAGCTAGGAATAGGGTCAACCTCAGCTTGAGTTTTTAGAATAGGGCTTGGTGTGAATGTGAACCAAAACTTGGTATATCCAGACATTTAGAACTTGTAGTTGCCGGCCAAGACTGACTTTGCCTGTATGTTTGAGTCAGTCAATATGGGTGCAATAGTCTAAAATGCCTTCAGTCATTTCTTAAATCTTAACCCACATTTTCTTGAAGAAGGGAAAAAAGTTTTAATAAATAAGAAGGATGGATGAGAATTGCTCAAGGTTTTAGGTATCCGTCGAATCGGCTGACTTGGAATGAAATCGGCCTTAATCAATATTATTTCTGATCATACTGGAGTGGTTGATTTTAGGGTTTTTGTGACCTGATCGTTGGGTCGCAATTCTAGGGTTTTGGGGACCTGGGTTTCAAATCTAGAGCTTTTGGGACCAGATTACCGGGTTTCAAATCTCAATCCTAGGGTTTTTGGAATTGGATCATTGGGTTTCAGATCTTAATTCTAGTGCTTTTTGCAACAATTCAGGCCAATTCTGATTCGATCTCAGTTCATACCATAGACATTGTCACAGTTTTTACAGTTTACCTGATCTGCCATTAACTAGATCTAATATAACAGCTTCTGGTCAGTTTATTATACAAATGTGCTGTGTTTTTAGTCTCTCGACATTTTCAGGCTAAGGCTGTGTAGTTTTAAATTCCCTCCCGATCTCACACATGAAGGAGCCTCATGCACCCGGTACACCCTTTTTTTTTTATTATGTTTTTAGCCGTCCCTCTTGATCAAAGTCAAAGTAACCTGAGGACCTTGAAAGTCCATTCACCCGTCTATATTTAACCACTGTATACAACTTGTTAGACTGAGTCAAAAATTTTCATTAGAAGAACATTTTAAGAAGGTTCCTTGGATGCCTATATATATAAACATAATTCACCAAGGTTCCCTCAACAATAAAGAAGAGGAGAAGAGCAAGCAGTGATCAGAAGAGGAAATTTTCTTTGGTATATACAAGCTCATCTAGAAGAAAGGAAGGAAGGAAGAAAGGAAAGAAGAAGATGTGTTTCGCAACGAAATGTTCATCTTGTGGAAAAACAACATGGGCAGGATGCGGGAGGCATACGGCCTCAGTTTATAAGCAGATCCCAGAAGGACAACACTGTCAATGCCGTCAATGGCCAAACGTCGACGTCAAATCCAACTCCGGCAACCAAGCTGTTAAAGAAGGTAAATCATCAGCCAAGGAGGAGGAGGAGGAGAAGAAGAAGAGTGTTAATGCTGCAGTGGAAACAATTAGTAACCCGGCTCAGTAAAATATACACACACATACATATATACATGTATGGTTGGTTACCTTTAGTCCTTGTGAGTTAATATTTTTTCCAGTGTTTAAGGGATACTAAGTTGTTGGGTTTCTGTTTACTGAAAAAAAAAAAATGTTTTAAGAGTTTCTTATGTTCTTTTTCTGTTTCAAATAAGGGAGAGTACTTAGACCACAAGATTATAATTTTTTACTTCTATTTATGATTATATTGTGTGAATCAAGATATTTTTATTTTTATTTTTTTTATGAGTGGAAAGTATATTCGACGCAGCCCAAAAAAATCCTTCCCGAAAGAAAAGAGAAGGAACATGAGAAAAAAAATACAATAAGACAGTCAACCCAAAACAGTAAGACACCTGAGCCAATCTAAAAAAACCTAGCCGATTGAGGGAAACAAGTACAAGACTAATCAAAAGGACCACAACATGGTGGCAATTCAAGATTTGATGTGATTGCAATTGCGATTATTATTGATAAACTTTTAACCAATGTGACAAAGGAAATTCAATTGCTCAATGGACTTGCCCTGCGATATAATGGGTTCATATAGGCTATGTGAGACCTTCTAATTCTACATTTCTATGGAGAACATTAGTTCTCATCTTCAATTGTGTTATCGTCACTTGCATAAACAAAATGATGAACAACACCCACATCCATGGCTTTTATGGCCAAAGAAACAATAGCAAGCATAATTATTATGGGGAGGGGTATTTTAATGTAGTATCCAAGAGAGGGGGTGGGCATTGATGGCGATTAGATTCTAGGTGAACCTATATCTATTTTTTGCTTTCTTTTTTTCTATTGGCAAATGAAAGTCACTGGTGATGTAACCTTATGATTGAACTTTGTATTCATCTTTTTAACTTCCACACCCTATTATTCATGGTCATAAATATCCTTGTCGGTTCAACTACTAGAGGGTTTAAATGTTTGTCAAGAGAAAAAGTATCATTTTTTATAGAAGGCTACCAGATTAGGCCAATTGGCCAATCCAGATTGGAATCATCTGAGGCTGATCATATTCTGGCCGATCTAACTTAATCCTTGTATCGACACTTGGGTTTGGAATTTAAAACATTAATTGCAGGACTGATCAATCCAAACCAATTTAAATCAAAATAAGTTGTACCAATCTGGATCCTGATTCCATGTACCCTATATGAAGGTGCAAAAGTATAAATGCATTGCCGAAAACTAGAAGGATGCATACCAATACATGAAAAGATATTTGATTGAATTAACTCTTGAAATTTGGCAAGTGACTTATCCAAACAAAAACTTATCCATCTAATGTGAGGAAACGTGATAAGGTTGGCCACCATTCTTTAGATAATGATAGACACACAGCCACTCATAATTAAAAATTAAAAATTAAAGAAGAAGAAGAAGACGAAGAAGAAGGAGAGAGAGAGAGGGAGATGATTTAAATTGAATTGTACAATCCACCATACTCTCAAATTTAAAATTTGATTATTCTTCAACCCCACAAAGATGAAAACAGCAAAAAATAATTTTTAACATAAATGTCTTGGCAATGAAAATTCTTCAAAAACTTAGATCTCATTCTTCAACAACCTTCTTCTCCCTCTTATTACAGAACATCCACAAAAATACCTAAGTTTGGATTTCCTCTGCATGTTTTCATAGGCTAATGCCCTATTCTCTTCATCTTCATGTGTGTTTCCATTATATAACCAGTCAGCCAATGTCTTCTCTTCTCCACCTATAAGCTCAAGCTCAAGTGTTGATTCATTCTGGATATTGTAATCTGAAAGGCTATGAATATCTATCAAATAATTAGAATCGAGTTTCAGGCGTTGTTGTTCCAAAAGAATACCTTCCTTCTCCTTTAATTTAGCTTTCACAGTTTGTATCTTATCTGAACTCTCAACATCCAATGTGATGATCTTCCCACTGAATGTTCTAACAAAAATGTGCATCTTATAGGCAAAAATTAACCTCTGTGCCTCTCCTTAATCTTGAGTCAAAGTTCTGAACCTCAATACTGATGATGGCCCTTCCTGTAAGAGAGAGAGAGAGAGGATCATCAGTGCCTATTTTATGGAACACTTTCATGTGAGGACAAAGCATCTTGAGGGTATTCTATCACATAAAGTCGCAAATTAAGGCTGTGCTTGTTGTGCAATCTCGGAATAGATTCTGAGTCTACAATGCATTCTGGAACTCAAACTTTTTCTATTTTCTCAATGTGCACTAGACCCAAAATCTATTCCGAGAAATACATACCAAACACGACCTTAATCATCTAGTGTCATTTGATATGGATACTAAATTTTTTACCTTATTTAAAGATTTCCAAACTAAACCTTAAGCCTGCATGAGTTTAGGCCATATAAGGAAGGATTAATCCTTTTCTTTCACTTATTTATAGAGATAGCTAAGAGAAGATAGACCAAGCTTGGGGGTTAGATTGAAAAGGAGAGTAGCATATATGTAATTTCAGATATGTGATCACTTCCACTTGTTTCTATAAGTTGTTTGCAGAGATTAAAAAGAAAAAGTTGAGCAGAGTAGGGTAAAGTTCATGTTTTTTTCTTGAACAGTTCATCACTTCAAAAGTTTCACAAACATTTGCATGAACAACCACACACAAATTTTGGAGATGGATTCAACTCATTAAAAGAAATAAAAATAAAAATAAAATAAAATAAAAAAATGAAGAAGAAGAAGAAGAAGTACCCTTCAAAAGAAGCTTATTTAGGAGTTTTAGCTCTGAAATTTTGAACTGAATAAGCTTCCAAGTTTCCACTAGAGATTTTGGATTGGATGAGAAAATCAAAAGCATTCAAACCTCCCTCAAGATTTTGGATTGAATAAGAAAACCAAAGCTTCCAAACTACCCACCAGGGTGCATTGCATGTTTCTGCTGGCAAAAGGTGCATTTATAGGGTGTCTGGTTATGATCTTAGAACTTACATGCGCGTCTTTGACTTTGGTTTTCTTATGTGGTTAGTGGAAGGAGAAATATTAGGTTATTATTTTTTAAAAATTAATATTAGTTGTCAAATGTCACAGCTATTAGTGAATTGCCACTATTGTCACAAGTGACACATTAGAAATTTTTTATTATTCCATGTGATAGAGGAACCATATCCATCTCTTTTTTTAATTTATATATATATATATATATTTTTTTTTTGAAAATGAAATAAAGGCTTTCATTCCATAGAAGAAAAGGGAAATACATGAATCTATAGATATAATTTCATGGATACAATAATGAAAAACTAGGGATCCAATCTTAAGCTCTACATCCATTTTAGTGGTCAAATTTTTTTTAAATTAAAAATAACGAAAATATCCTCCCGTGAACCCCTTCACAGTTTTTGGGTTCCATCAAATTTTACTTCCTATCCTCTTTTCCCCCTATGGAAGAACTGCTTGTTCCATGGCATTGATTCATTATGTTTGGTGGTTCCTTACCAAGTTGATCGCTTGGAAATCTTACCTCTCTTGTAAATATTATATTAGTGGAAAGTTTGCTCGAAATTGTGAAAAACTACAAAGAAAACCATTGATTTCAATCATATTGTTATGCTTATTAATACATATCATAGTTAGTCAAAACAGGAATGGTAAAAAGGCTTTGTTCAACTTGACGTGTTTAAAATAACTCAGAATTTAAACGGGACAATAAAAAATACAGTCAAACATTTCTAGGATAGG
>NC_056560.1:23231898-23232381 GCF_013358625.1 Macadamia integrifolia | reverse complement strand
ATTATAATAACTATTTTATGGGTTAAAATCGAGATGATCAATGGTTTCCAATTGTTATGACAACATCATCCTTATTTTAAGCCTTGAATGGAACAAGTTGGCTGTTGCTACAACGTGCCTATGTGTATGACAACCCACCATGGCTTAACCTTAATTAAAGCTAATAGGTTGGAGGTTGGACTAGCTTTTGCCATCGGAACGACAAAATTTTCATCCCTTAATTTCATTTAATTAATTAATTAATTATTTATTTTGTTTTGTTTTTGTGGAAGCAGCTTATGAGTAGATGATAAAGAAGGCATGCAGAGACAGCTTTTCTCTGTATTATGAGTTTGTGGGTAACCCTACTGATGGATCAGAATATATTTATATTCATAGCGAGAGTCTCATGCAATGAGTTGTTCTTAAAAAGAGAAGATATAAAATGAGTGTCTAACCCTCTATGGGTGTATTTAGAACTTCATACATTGGTGTTATTCAAGA
>NC_056560.1:23211413-23231878 GCF_013358625.1 Macadamia integrifolia | reverse complement strand
AAAAAAAAAAAAAAAATTAGATATACATCATGTCATTGTCATTATGAAACAGCAGTATTACTATCACTAGGGGAAAAAAATTATCATAATAAAATGACAACAAAAAAATAAGGTTACAAATCATTTGACATGGTGTCAACAAGAATATCCCAAATATAAATGCCACTTAAGTAAGGTTTTTTACATAGCGGATATTAGTGTAATATGGGTGGAAATAGGGATAGTGGATACATAAATACAATCCATTGCAAGGAAGATGGCACCTTGTTTCTTTTATGTGCATGCATGGCTGGAAGATTAGCAAAGGGGTGAAGGAAGGATTTGATTTTTAAACTTGATGACAAAAAATTTAAGACCCTTACTGATAAAGTCATAGGAACAACTCACATCTACTAACTCTAGAACTTTGGACTACCTAAAAAATATTTTGGTTTGGAAATCCAATATAGTATCACAACCACCAATCCTGTACAATATTTTGTATAGCATTAGTAGTTTTTGTTAACCAGATATAGCTATGAAACAGCATATTGAAGTATCTGATTCAATTTACATTGGAAACAAACTCCGCCCAATGTCATATGGAACCAATCTTGGAGAACCTGCATAAAAATGGTAGTACGTCAAGTCCATTTACCTTTGATAGTTGAACTTAATGTATATGAAACAAAATCAATCAAAAGAATATTACATAGGCCACGTTAAATCAGAATTTATAACTGAAAGAATCTATATCCAAACCTTCAAGCTTTCTTCTTCTCATAGAGCTTGTGCAGCTTCAGTCTCCGTTGCTTAAACAAGTGCACGTAAAGCTTCAACCACATAAAAGGGTAGCATACAAGCAGAACCTACCTCAAACAATATAAAATAAAGATTGTTCACACCCAAAAGAATCAGATATAAGCAAAGATAAAAGATAAACAAGGATGGAGGAAACATGTTGCATCTTTGAGAAAAAGGGAAATAGTGTTTCTCCATGGCACTACTGCATCTTATAGAGAGCTTACAAGGAGCACCAATTGGTAGTGTTTACCACAGCATGTCAGTAACTTTAGGCTTGCCGGAGGCCCACCAAACCCACAACTTCAGGTAAGAAAAATAAGTCCCCACCCAGATAGACAGCTCCACTTGACAGGACAATAGAAAATGGCCAGACCTTGAAGTTGTATATTCTATTTATATGTAAAAGATTAACAACTAAGGGCAGCTTTGAAGTACATTCTACTAGTAATGCAATTTCCTCTCTAATATAGAAGAAAAAATATCCATTAACCTCTGTTAAAAATAATCGAGGTATTTTAAGCACATTAGCTTATCAATTTGTTAATTATCCTGTATCAAAAAAGTAACCATAGTAAGTTTAAATTTGAGATGGCGGGCCTCAACGTAACAGTAAGGTTGCTCCATTGTGAGTCTGTGACCTGGTGGTCGTAGGTTCAACTATGGAAACGGCCTCTCCACGAAGTGGAGGTAAGGGTACGTACATATCTGCCTCTCCAGAGAACCCGCAGTGAAGGGAACCTAATGCACCGGGTACACCCTTTTTCAGTGAGTTTGAATTTAAATTTAAATTTAAAGATGACTTGTGTAGTGTGTATCATGTAAAGTAAATATACTGTTTTATAGTTTAAAGTTACAGAGATGGTTTACCAAAAAAAAAAAAAAAAGAAGAAGAATAAGCTTATAGAGATTAAATGCATGAATATCCACGAGAAAATGATGACATATATGTAACCGAACAGCATGTATCATGATCATGATGATGTGTGTTGATATACATCGTTGTATCCCTTACATAATAGCTCAAGCTTTTGGCATAAGAGGTTGTAGCATGGTATTAGAGCCAGGAGGTCGGGTGTTCAATCGCTGGCAAGTGTGAGGGGATTGTGTTGTGTGTTGTGGTGCCCCTTGGTGCCACCTGATAGTGCCGCCATGTGATGGTGTCACATGCAAAGTCTTGAGTGCGTGGTCCTGCACGTGCAAGAGGGTGTTGGTGTGTATTGATATACATGGTGGTAGCCATACTAAACAGCTCGAGCTTTTGGGGATAAGCAGTTGAAACAGATCAGCAGGAGAAAAGGAAAGACATTTTTGGGCATAATGAGGACCAGGCAGTGCTTGACTTGAGTTGGCAGGCCGGAGAATATGGCATACATGTGAGCCTGGCCATAATGTATCAGGAATTTGGGTAGTTTCTGGAGGTCTATCCAGGATAAAATTAAATGGACTGGACAGAAACTAGAAATCTGAACGTATATGAAAAATGTGAAATGCAGAGAACCCCAATTTCCCAGTGACAAACCCACAAACAAACATAAACTCAATTAGGCAATCATAACCATATGATACACAGTATGTTGATTAAATACCACAAAATCTTCATCAAATGCTCCAAGAAAAGTCTTAACAGACTATTAGATCAACTGAAGCTCTAGAAAGAACATATATGGCAGATTGTTCTGCAAAATAAAAATGCATTTCCACTAGTCCATTTGCTGACCTACCTTGACAGAAGAATCAAAGCTGAAGGGCAGTCCACCAAAGAAATCTGCGTAGAGGTTTTTCTCCTTTATAAATGGAAGAGCTTCATACATAAGCCACACTGCATTCAAATGAGAAATAACCAGAACTCAGAAACAATTTTACAAAATTTAACCAGTAAAGGGAAGGGGAAAAAACTTTAAGGTGGAAACAGAAAAATTTGTCCAAATACTTAAACAAACATCAATGGGAGTCTCCTGGGCTCACTTTCTCCAGCAGCTACACCGATGGGATATAAAACAATGAACGCAGTGTACCTTAGGTAAAAAATGAAGAAAACAGGCATCAATTGATGATTGGAGAGCACTGTTAGTGTCACACGTATAAAATAGATTTACGTAGATCATATTTTAATGACGTAGAGTCAAACCTGAGATAGGTGAGCCACGGTGGACAAATCCCAAGATCACTCAAAGCATAATGCGAGTATCTGATTACCTGTACAAGTGAAAAGGTTATAGATCATAAGAAGTGAAAAAGTAGAAAGAATCCAAACACAAGTATCAAGAGGATGACAGAGGCACATTTTATAAACTGTAGCAGGAAACTAGTGAAATAGTTGATAACAAATTGTAGTTTTCTACTTTTGTCGATGAATCATACTAAATAGATACGCCTAGACCAAGCCCTATAGACTTCCAAAGTCCTCATCCAGCACAGAAGTTCATGAGATGAAAGCAGCAAGCCAGGTTTAACACAAAAAAGTAAGAAGCACACTAACTTGCACAAATACTAATGAAGAATGTTTATGGATTAGAATACCGCTCACCACTCACAAATGATATTTTATCAACCCTCTTGATTCATACAAATATATCCCTTGACCAGATGAGTGTAATTTAACCATTCTCGATTTCATTTTGGGGGTCGACAATTCTGATATTAAATAACTGGCATACAAATGACAAAGCCTTTGGCTTTGTAAAATGGTAGCAATTCTAACATTCACCCTGCATTGACCCTGCATCAACCGGATACAGGACAAGAACCGTGTGATTTACATTACACTGAATAGAGAGAAATTCTTTACATGTTCCATAGACTGTCTCATTTGACATACAAACGAAGTATGTGATCGGTATTTATAATCGAAGAGATATATTTACTGCAACTGAGCATAAAGTGAAAAGAATTGATGATTCTAGACTTGTCTCTTCAACTAACGTAGATTTGTTCATCTCTATGATTCCATGCATGTACATCACACATTTTAATCAGCGGAGGCAAAACTTGACCTAAATAACCCACCAATCAGCCTGAACCCGACCATTAGTCCACGATCAACATTAGGCATTTTGACTTATGCATTAGAAATCCTCAAATTGGTTATAAATATGCATAGGATAACTTGGTTTTCTTAGACATTCTCTTCAAAGGGAAACTAGATTCCCATTGGGTTGATCTTGATAGAAAAACAAAGACTGGGATGATAACATATCCCTAATTTTAACTTCAACAACACCGGTACTACCTACTAAGAATTGGCTGTGCTAAAGTCTTTTTTTTATTGGTAAAAGCAATGCCCAAGTCACCAGTCCCTAAAACAGAATGAACAGCATACTCTGTTGTAAGGAATAGCCAGCATTTACATAGAGGCTTCTCCTAAATCAGTATACCTTGTATTTTGTATCAAAGCACACTTTGGCATTGGGATAATTAGGCATGCAAAGCTGATGATTTCAATCAGATTCCACTTCATGCCAGGGCTGTGACCTTCACTTCATATTCCAATTTCATTAACCTATATGTATTTTGTATCAAAGCACAATTTTGGCATCGGGATAATTAGGCATGCAAAGCTGATGATTTCAAACAGATTCCACTTCAGGCCAGGGTTGTGACCTTCACTTCATATTCCAATTTCATCAACTAGAACTCAGATTGTGGGGATTGCTATGATACTTATTATGAACAGAATTATGAATATCATTATTGATGAGACATGAGACCATCATTGCCCACAGATAAGAATGCAAGTACTTAACAGGGAAAAGGGGAAAGAAGTGAATACCTCACTTAGACTCCAAGCCACAAAAGTTATAAAAACTGAGAGCAGCCCCTGAACCTGTAGAATAGTAAAAGAGAGAAAAAAAATGCACTGTGATTAGTGGGGAATGTAACCATATTTTCACAAGTTAGGGAAATTATGAAAATGTTTGTATTTCTTTCTCCTTTTTTTTTAATAAACTATGCCTTACATCCTTGTTTACAAAATTTGACCATTAAACAGAATAAGAGTTGATTTTTCCCCTCAAAATGTATTGGAGAATGTTAAAAGAAACCAGGAATTCAGAAAGATGATAAGAACCTTCACGATTTGACGAACAATTAAAATTAAGAATTGTGTTCTCCCAGACCATTGCATCAGCGGAAGCAGCACCCCACTCCGAACAAGGCCTTAGTATTGACAAAATAAAATTGAGTACCTCAAATTAGATTTTTTTACCCCTTCATCAATCTGATATGGTCGCAAAACAGTAAAAGGATGGCCAAATAAAATAAAACAAAACTAAGTTCAGGACTCCTACCAATGGCCCCATGTAGCACTTCCAGGAATGAAACAATTTGCAGCAAACCTTTCATCAAGAGGGTGGGAAAAAAAAGAATTGTAAGCAACCAGATAGAACTTAGATGGTTGAGACATCGTTTGACAGTGTGACCTTGACTTGTTTCACTCAATTCAGTTATGCAAACTCATTCTGCTCTACTCCCCAAACTTTTCAACATTTCACAGATTCGAGCCTGAAATTCAAATAAAAAAATCCAGGAAATTTTTTTTTAAACAATAGAAAATTTTCAACAAAAAAAAGAATGATAGTACAGTATTTGTTTATATAATAAGAGCACAATATTAACAATTTGATTTCCAGTGAAACAAAGAAATTAGACTTTCAGGTAGAGATGCTCATAACAGAGAAACCTAAACCCTCCCCCAGTAACTATTTATGCACTTCAAATGACCGAATCAAAGTTCTACAATGTAAGATTGCAAACGGAGAAAGAAAGAAAGTAATATCATAAAACGAATGGAATCCAAATTCCAGTACATGTTAGAGTCAGTATCTAGAGAGAGAGAGAGAGAGAGAGAGAGAGTTTACCTTTTGATTGAACCTTGTCGTATCAGAGCATTTCTTCAAAGAGGAAGCTCCTTGTGTGCTGCAGCTAAGAGGTGAAAGTAAGAAAGTAGCAGAACACAAATCTCACCACACTTCAGATGATAAACCTCACCAATTCGGCGGCGACGACGACCGAATCAACACATCAATTCCATTTAATATCGGAGAGGATTTCGTCACTATTGTGGAAAATCTCTCATGCAGCACCAATGGCCATCGCTCATCGCTCATCGCTCATCGCTCATCGCTGTGGGTTAGAAAAATGTCATCAAATGGGACCCACATGCTTAAGAATTCACGAGGGAAAAGGATAACCAGGATCCAAGGGTTTGAAGGAATTACACCCGTTCTCCTGGCTATGACGGTGTTAGTATGCTATTGGTTTTAAATCCGTAAACACAATATTACCCTTTAAGAAAAAATCAACTTAATCTTGAAAGATTTAGGTTGTTTTATACCTAAACACCCACATCCCTTCCGTGAAACCCTACACCTAAACCAGCCCTAAACCGCCCTAAACCAGGACCCTAACCAAGGAAGGGAGTCGGCACAGCGAATGGCTCGTTCTCCTTCTACTCATCTTCCACCTGATTCTAGTCGTCATTTTGAAACTCCAACAGAACCCGGCGCTGCGACCTGAACCACGAAATCACCTGCATCGACATCACCTCTCCCCTCAAATTCCCCTTCTCCCTCATCTGTTTCTTCGACTTCTTCTTCTTCTTCTTCTTGCTCTCCCACTTCCTCCTCCTCCTCCTCCTCTTCTGCTTCTACCTTAGATTCTTCATCATCATACACAGATGCTCCACCTTCACCCTCCGATTCACCCTCCAAACCGGTCCCAGGCCTTAGATCCTTCCTCAGCGGCTTCTCTCTCTCCTCTCCATCTCCTTCCTCATCATCACTCGCTTCCCTCCTCCGCATTGCCAAGGTCAGCATCGCCTCCTCTGGATCGCTCTCATAATCAACTTCTTCCTCACCTTCCCATCTACTCTTCAATTAACCTAAACCAGAAATCTCAAATCCAATCCAACAGAACAACACCCCCAAAAATACGAATTTTACATTTTTATACAAAAAAAAAGAAAAACTCACAACTTCTTAACAATTTCATTAAAAAGAAACTCTAAATTTCTTGATTCTGAACGAACGGAGGCCAACCTGGAAAGATTGATTTAATGACCTAAATTTTAATCTCTATATTTTGCATATAAATGCACATGAAGCAGATAGACGATGCTTCCACAGCAATTTCATCATATAAAATCGCTAATTGTAGTGGCCAGATGGTTAAATTAGCCAATCCATAGACCCTTGTATAAAAATCTCTATTGACAAGCAAAACAGGGGAGTGGTCCATCAAGGCCACCGATAAAGAAACGGCTGAAACCCTCAGCCCGTCCGGCCAAGGCCCTCAAGCTGCAATCGACATTGGCGTAGGGAAGAGAAGCCATTGAAGTTAACGTTGAACTCTGGCTATGAGGCGGAGGCTGAGCTGAGTTTTTTTTTTTTTTTTTTTTCAAGGTCCTGCTGCTGAACCTATTACGGATAAGTTCTGAAAACGTTGAAGACGACAGGGGAGGAGGTCGGCTTCCTTCTTTGTTTTAGTCGAAGGGTATATAGGTAAGTTCACCTACAAAGAAGGATAATTTCGATATTAAATGTTAGTGATATTAGGTGAGATGATCAATTAATAATCTCATTTAACGGACATTAACGGATTGGACTTAATTGTTAAGAGGGCATAATTCCTTCAAGTTTTTGGATTCATATATAATTTTAATAAATAATAAAGGAGGAGGACATAATTTTCCCTTAAATAAAACAAAGGGCAAAAGTATCTTTTCACAATAACAAAAATTTTAACCTAAAAAACAGGATGTGTATATTCTATCAGTTAGGTACAGTATCGATCAACTAAAAACGGATGTGCATATTATATCTAAAAAAGGATGTGTATATTATATCTAAAAAGGATTGTAATCAACTAACCATTAACTCTGGGCGGATAGAGCTAATAGGTGAAGGGAAAGGTACCTCCACATTTCTAACCTTGGGAGAGTACATTGATTCAGTTTTGTCATGCCTAGACCTAGGTTGTCATGTAAATTGAGTCTTGAGACACCGAGAGTTATACTGAAATACGTCATATCATCAGGTGCGGTAAGTTCTCATCAAATACTTCTAGCTAGGTAGGTCAGGCCACATCAAGGGCGAGAAGTTATATATATTGATTGACACTAAGATCAGAATTTGGGATAACTTAATACATCCATCCAAGTACCAGAATTCAGAATTTGGGTTTTTCTATGCATAACAAGGTAAGCAATTTGCTTAACACAGAAACAATAGGTCGTTAGATTGCTTTGGACAAATTAGACTAAAAAAAAAAAAAAGGGTATAGAGTTCCAAGGCCACTAACTACCTCCTAATCACTCTATATTTCAGTTATGCCCCATCCTTCTTAGCTTGCTTAAAGCCATTGGGAATGCTTCTAGTAATTACATTAATATTTTTTCCTGTCATCATGTAATTTGCACAAAGTAAGATCCTTTTGCACATAAATCAAAACATGGCAGAATTAGAGTTCTCTAAGACTAGGCAAGATATCGAAGGTGAGAACAATATGTCAACAAGTAGGATAGACCATTTTGATCATGTTAAATAAAACTAGGGGATTCTCAATCAATTCAGCATGGGAGTATTACCGTAATCAAAATCAATCAAATCAGCATGGGAGTATTACCGTAATCAAAATCAATCAAATCAGCATGGGAGTATTACCGTAATCAAAATCAATCAATTAATTGGGCAGCCAAGTTGTGGAACAAACCTTTACCGACCAAAACTCGATAAAAAGGTAGAAAGCCTACCACTGATACTGATACGATTTGAAGCAGCCAATGCAATTGTTCCAATATCGATTCCTAAATGTTATGCTAACACCTTCTCGCTCCCTATCTCTGTCTCTCTTCTAATATAAATTGACAACATTGCCCTTTATGTGTGAAATCATTTTGCCACACTTCATTTGTGCTCTCGTCTACGCCTCTTGCTTAAAAAAAGAAGAAGAAGAAGTGTATAAGTATACTTGCATATTGTCATTGTAAAGAAGGGAAAAAGAAGTGTAGCTTTCACAATCTGTCTTCTCTCTCCTGTTTTAAGTTTGTGGGTCTCTCCTTACTCATTGAATAAATCCGTTCCATGTTACTATCTTGGCGTATAAGATGCAATGCAAGATTATGAAACACGGTATGCTGTACCATATCAATCACTACTGATACCGGTATGGATAAGTGTGTTTAGGCCAATTTGATATCAAAAAGCAACATTTTGGTTGATACAAATTGGTCTCGATCAAATAGGGACACCAATACTATACGATATTGCCATAGAATTTGTCAAGTGGGCGAAACGATTTCTAGTTGGTTTACCACACAACCCCTTCCAGGATGACTGACACCGGTGTTTTAGAACCTGGAGTCGAGGCCGATTCTGATCCTGATCTGACTACCCGGAATCGAGATCCAGTTCTATCCAGGCCGGAATCGGCTTAAGACCCCCCGATCCGATTTTTAAATCCGGATAGACATTTTATGCATATCACAATTTAGTCTGTCGTTGATTCAATTCCACCAAACATGGCCATAGGCAGGACTCCTGCTTCAACAATTTTATGAAATTTAAGGCTATGTTTAATTTGCATTGGAATATATTGAGACTAGAACACATTCTCACCCAATTTTTCTCTCTATTTTCCTACTTCAAGAACAGCTCTATACCCAAACTATATTCCAATAATACATATCAAATACTGTATTAATTTATTTCAAGAGCAGAGAAATATGTGGGCAATGCCAATTCATTGAAGAACACAATGGCATATGATTAACTCTATATAACTGAATTTTGGAATGCTGCTGTGTTTGGTAAGTGCCTTCACCACTAAGGAGTATTTGTCCACAAAGCGAACATTTCACAAGATATTTCACAAGATATATTTGCACTGTTTGTACTCATTCTCAGGAATTGATTCTGGATCCAGAATGCCGACAGCAAGAGAGTAAGAGAGAGAGAGAGAGAGAGGCACAGAAAGAGAGAGACAGATCAGGTTTTAAAATGCATTCTATTCCCAAAATCTATTCCGAGAATGCACACCAAACACAGCCAGTTGTACTTACAAAGCACCAAAAGGTAAAAATACTTTTTACAAAATTAATTAAAAAAATATTAGCTTATCTCTTGTCTGTCAAATAAAATTAAAAATTGTTCAAAAACAGTAAAAAAATATTTCCTCATGAGACACTGTTAACTCTTCTCTAAATCAACAAACCGCATATCAGCACACACTCAAATCAATCTCCAGAATTTGGAGGGAACAAAGCCTTAAGGACCCTCATCTGTGATTCAATTTTTGAGCAAATGGATCCTAGTCTACAGGAGAAAAAGCAGAAATAATTTCTGAAAGAGTTTACATGAAGTCATAGTCATCCATAGCCTCGTATCCATCAACAGCCACATCATCATCTGCCTTATCTACGTGAAGCTGCTTCTTCTTTGCACCTGCAGCAACAGAGTTTAACAATTCAATGGACCCATTACAAAGAAAATAAATTAGCAACAAAATATGAATGAAGCCAAAAATTGGTCACAAAATATGAATGAAGCCAAAGCTACAGTGTGGATGTGGACCCCTTGAAAGAGATTGGACGCTATAAATAGCCGTCTAGGCTATCACCGAAATTTAATCTATCTGGAGGTACCTCAATAGTGTGCTAGAATCGAAAGAAGATTTGTTATGAAGTACACACCTGGTTTCTTTTTACCCGCATTGGCTTCTTTCTCAGCCTTGAGTTTTTCATTTGCAATTGCCGTTACTGATGAAGCAACTTCTTTTGCATCTGCTGCTTTAAGAGAAGTCATTGATAATCTCATCACTGCCTTGAGTAGGCCAATGTAATGGAAGCTTTTCTGCAATTTGTAAGAAGATGCAATTAATCATTGAAATGTACCATTGCTTCATTATCAGAATATCATAATAGCAAATATATAAATGAGAAAAAAAAACAAACCTCATATGGCCTGAGTTTATGAGAAACAAGCTCTGCATACTCTGTGAAGTCACTTTCGGATTTGGGTATAAAATTATCCAGTGTCTTCTCGTCACCTCTCTTAGCAAACAGTTCCGTGGTGGACTTATAATCAGCTTCTTCCTCAAGTCTGTAAATTAGTAACAGAACATTACAGGAACTTAGGTACTGATACTCAAGCAGGCACACCTCCTGTAGATGTCCATTCTTCAGATATTATTTGTAGAAAGAAACATATGGTGCTTTATGAGCACCAAATTAATTGCCCCCCTGCCTCTCAAATGAGTCCCAGGGAGTGTTATCAGTGAAGTGCTTCTCCGTATTTGTATCTATTTTGTGCTAAAGCCTATTCACGATCAAATAACACCACTGCAAATAAATTTGCCCCCAGTTTCAAAGGGAACCAACATACAAATAATGTTCTTCCCAGTTGTCTGATGATTCCCCTTATCTAGTATCAATGGAGCTTCATCAGTTACAGTAACATTTGGGGGACAGTTTTCTGACACATAAAGGGTAAGAAAATTTAACACAACACCACATGACAGTTCGGTTAGATCTCAAATTCAGTGCGCACGTAACCTATATCATTACATTTATAGCATAGCTTTAAGACTAATCTCACTTATCCACAGATCAACAGATTGTTTTAAAATTTGTTCGAAAAAATTACTTATGGTTGGGACTGTTTGAAGTATTGTTGACAAGGCAGAAAATATCAGTCTGAACAAGGACAAAGCTTTGATAGATGAGTCCTGCCCTGAAACTAATTCTGGGTAATGTTCAAAGTCACTGACTACAAGGGCACTTTAGTGAAGATCTTTGAGACACTCCTCTTGGTCATATTTCTTTAAAACCATGCCTCATTCAAGAAGTGAATTACTGACCTAATGGTCAAGAATCCTCAGACCAATGAATTGTCACGACTTATGAGTCACACTAACCTTACAAGGATGAGGTCCACTGTGGAAAACAGAGGACAGGTCCATCTCATGCTTTCTTGAAACCGCTCTCCATATCACCTGCATAGTTGTCATGGCGTCACCTAGGCGGCGATTTGGCGTCTCGGCGGAAAAAATAGGTCATGGCAGTCCCACGATTTGCGTCTCTCACAGTTGACAATCGCCATTGGATGCTAGGCGTCGACATGGCGACGCCATGGCACGATCTATTCCCTAAGCAGTCGACTTTATGTGTTATTTAAAAAAAAAAAAAAAAATTTTTTTTACTAACAATATTTTGTTTATTATATGGCAGCGTAAAATTAAAACACCCGATGCCCGAAGAGACCAAAACCCTCGAAGCCAGCAACCACCGCCTCCAACTTCTTCTTCTTCTCCTCCGGCAGCAAGAGTAACCAAAACCCTCGAAGCCAGCAGCCACGGCCTGCAACTTCTTCTTCTTCTCCTTCTCCGGCAGCAACAGCTACGTCTTCTCCTTCTCCGGCAGCAAGAACGACAACAGCCACAATACCACATTGCCTGCGACATCTTCTCCTCCGGCAGCAAGAGAGACAACCAGGTAAGGGCCCCACTTGCGAGTAACTTCGATCTTTCTCCTCCTCCTTCTGATCTTTTTTTCTGCTCCAGTTCTTTTCTTTTATGCAGCTTGCCTTCTATTCTCTGCTTCGGTTGGTTATTTTCTGCAACCTCTGCCCTCTGGTTCTTTGAGTTTCTCTTTGATTTTTTCAGTTTCAGTACCTTCTATTATTTGTTTTTTGGTGGGTTGAAAGAAATGCAGGAATTATCATATGGGTTTAGATGGATTCATGTCCTTTTTCTGTTCTTTGTTGTTTTAGCCTTTTCGATGTTTATAATATGTTTTCCTCTTTAGTTGTATATCTAGTTATCTACTATCTAGAGCTTGATCTGAACGTGGAAAATCATATATTTTAGATTGCTGGAAAAAAAAATATATAAGAACTTGACAATGGTCTTGGTTGTGTTAAGTGAAATGATTAAGTTGGATTTGTAAGTGTTTGATTGTTTTTTATTTTTATGTTATCATGTTAATGTTATTGGTTAACACTTAACATACTTTGTCACTCTGTTTTGTAACTTGTAGGATAATAGGACTATAGGAGTTCATAATGGATGGTATTGTTGGTGGTAGTAGTAGGGGTGATAATATAAGCACGACTGCATATGATCCATCCAAAGACCCAACCAGGAAGGCCAAATCAAATGACCCTGGGTGGAAGTATGGGTATTGACTTGACCTTTCAAACAAGAACCTTGTTAAATGCACTCTTTGTGGAAAAAACCTCAAGTGTGGAATTAAAAGGTTAAAAAAACATTTGGTGGGTGGATATGGAGATGTTGCTAAGTGTACCAAGACAACTGTAACGATTGCTACAGAGATGAATGCAGCTCTTATGCGCAATAAGAAAAAAAGGATGCAAGACATTTTGGATGATGATGATGTTGATGTTGATGTTGATGTTGATGCTGGTGCTGGTGCTAATGTGGATGTTGATATAGAAGCTGAAGGTCAAAGACAGTCTGGTAGGACTTCTTCTACAACCTCTAGACTTATTCCTAGCTCTGGGACAACTGCTAAGAAAAAGAAAGTTGTCATTCAGCCACAAGTAAAGGGCCCCATGGATGCCCATGTTAGACGGACTCTTGAGCAAGTGGTTGCTGAGAGGCATCTTAAAGGTAATACTCAGACTACTATAGAGAACCGGTTTAGATCAGCGGAAGAAAAAAAGAGAGTTGATAATCACATTGTTGACTGGGTTTATCAGTGTGGTATTCCATTCAATGCTCTTAAGTCAAGGAGGTTTGAGGTGATGGTGGAATCTATTGGACAGTACGAGTCAGGATATAAACCCCCAAGTTATCATGAAGTGAGAGTGCCATTATTAAAGGCAGCAAAGGATAGAACTATAGAGATGAAGAAAAAATATGAAGAGTATTGGAAGCAGTATGGGTGGGCGGATAAAAGAGGAAGGCATTTAATTAATTTCCTCGTTAACTGTCAAGAGGAGACTTATTTTATGGAATCTATTGATGTATCTAGTATATCTCAAACTGCAGAGAAGTTGTTTAAATTGATTTGACAACAAAGTTCAAGAAATTGGTGAGGACTATGTTGTGCAAGTTGTGTCAGATAATGCATCGGCTTATAAATTAGCCGGTACAATGCTGATGCAGAAGAGGACAAAGCTATATTGGACTCCCTGTGCAGCGCATTGCATTGACCTGATGTTGGACGAAATAGGATTCTTGAAATCTAATAGGAATGTGATAAGTAAGGCAAAAAAAGTAACCAACTTCATCTACAGGCACACGCATTCTTGATGCAATGAGGGCTAGAACAAATGGAAGGGATCTGGTGAGGACAGCAGCTACTAGATTTGCAACTGCATTTCTGACACTTCAAAGCTTGTTAAAACATAAAGATGACTTAAGACATTTTTTTATTTCTGAAGAATGGACTAGTTCTAATTTCGCAAAGACCGAGGCTGGGAAGAAAGTGATTGAGACGGTGTTTGCTGTAGCATTTTGGAATGGTGTGAAAAATTGTCTTAGAGCTTCAAAGCCACTTCTTACCGTCTTGAGGATTGTGGATGGTGATGAGAGGCCTTCTATGCCTGAGGTTCAATTTGCCATGGATGAGGCAAAAAAGAAAATAAAAGAAAATTTTGGGGATAGAGAAAGGCAATACAAGAAAGTGTTGGATATTGTTAACATGCGTTGGGAGATTCAAATGGGACATCCTTTGTATGGAGCAGCACTATTTCTTAATCCTGACAAATTTTTTTCTTATAAGGAAGGTGATGATGGTGGCTACCAAATTATATCTTCTCCACAGCTTACATTTAATGAAGTCATTGAAAGAATGATACATGAACCAGCTTTACAAGACAAGATAAATACTCAAGCCACTTTGTATAGACATTCTCGAGGTGGTTTTGCCTCGGATATGGCGATTAGATCACGGGCAACCATGAGTCCTAGTAAGTGGAGTACATTGTTTAGTTGTTTTGTTTGTGTGATATATTAAATATTAATCTATCTATTTTTATATAGATTTATTTTTTATAGTTACTTGGTGGGGTTCATTTGGAGGTCATGCTTTTGAGCTTTCAAAGATTGCAAAAAGTATTCTAGGGCTTTGTTGCTCCTCTTCTGGTTGCGAGCGCAACTGGAGAACATTTGAGTTTGTAAGTAGCTGGGTATTACATCTATTTCATATTTTAGACTTTTTATTTTTGGAACACTAACTTTGTTGTTCTCTATTGTTTATGAATTCAGATTCATACCAAGAAGAGGAATAAGGTTGGAACATCAACGTTTGAATGATCTAGTCTATGTTCAATACAATCACCGCCTAGAAGAAAGGTTTCAACAAAGGCGTCTTGATAACAGAAATTATGATCCACTTGTGCTTGACGAACTGGATTGGAGTAGTGAGTGGATGATTGACGAGCAAGTGGATGATGTAGTCCATCCCGATGCTGATCTCACATGGGACGTTGCTGGTAGAGCAATGGGGGCAACAATGGAGGGGCCCAATCGACCCAGGAGAGCTCAATCTTCAACCTCTAGAGGGAATTTGTGTTACACACGCCCTGGTAGAGAGAGGGTTGTTGGGGAGTCATCAAAATCAGATGGGGAAGAAGATTTGGAAAAAGAGGATGATGTGAATGATGACTTGAATGTCACAGATAACTTTGGTGAAAATGCAAATGCTTCTAGTGGACAACAAAGGAATCTGCCATCTGCTGCTAATTTGTTGGATGATTATGATGATTAAGTTATTTGTGTTTGACTATTTGAGTGTTTGGATTTATGTATTGTCTTTAAACTTTAAACTTGAACTTTGAACTTGGATGATTAGTTAAGTTTTCCTTTTTTATTTTATGTTGAGTTCATTTGCTATCAAGCTTCATTGCGTTAGTAAGTCATTAATAGCTTAACAGGTTAGCCACTTATCTTATCATTTGATCTATTCTTAGGTTTCCAAATATATATCTCTGATTCATATATGATATATTGACATATATACCTTTTATTTTGTTCAAGTTGCTCACTCACTTCCAATCATTGCTTTCAAGCTTCAGTCACAGGTTAGCCTTTTACTTTTTACTTTTGTGTGATGTACATGTTGATTTTTTATGACTTGATGAGTGATGAATTGATGTATAACTGTATAAGTCAATAATTTATGTTGATTTTTGATGACATGATATGGCTATGTTGATTTTTTTATGATTTGATGTTACTTAATGTTTGTTTTATATGTTATAGGGTATATATTCTAGGCTTGTAGCATGCTATAAAAACTTTAAAAAATAGGAAAAATAAAAAGTAGCATATTAAATAATTTTAGAAAATAGAAAAAATAAAAAATGACACACAGGTGATTTGACCGCCATGGCACGCCAAAACGGGCGATTCATCGCCAAATCGATTAGCCACCCCTCCACCGCCTTGGATCGATTTGACGCCATGACAACTATGATCACCTGGTTTCCACACCACCTCCCCGCCACCCAAATTTATTGGGGCACATGCATGTCCATGTCTGTGTGTTTTGTGGGTCTATGACTGACATCAGGTCCATTACTAAGTTCCTATTATCATGCACATGAAGGGGTTCACATCATCCGTGTCATGAAGTTCAAAGCTCCATTTTTTCATCCATTTCCCAACTTTATAGTCATATTTCCTAGCTTGAATGCAAGTCAGTGTCAGTGAGATATTCGGCACCTCATTTCACATGTACGCACCAAGTCTCCATATCTAAACCTAATCAGATGAGCAAGATAAACAGCCTGAATGAAGAGAGAAACAACAGAAGGAATGTTACCTTTGTTGGCGAAGCTTCTCTGCCACTGGATCTAGGGGCACTGGAGCAGGTTCTTGTTTCAATACTTCAGCAGCCTTTCCTTTCTTGTCACTAGCTTTTTTTGCAGGTTCTTTTGACACCTTCTCTGCAGGAGGTTCCGGTGCAGGTGCCTAAAGCCAATAATGCTTTGAGTACAGACTTTTGCAAGGCATTAATTTCCAATGTAAAGCTAAACTAAAGCATGTTCTTGCCTAGCCATATGATTTCTCATAAAGATGCACAGCAGGAGATTGCAACAATAAGAGTAATACTCGAGGTCTGTCAAAATAGTAAAGTAGCCAGTTGTCTAAACTACCAGTGACCAATTTACACTCTAGAAAAGTCCATCTGACAAGGACAGTTGATTCATAAAAGTGCAGCACCACAAGAATTCTAAGTAAAGGAACCGATCACAGACTTAGATGTCAATTCACAAGAAACATGCAAGATAAAAGGTGTCAATAAACATCATGCATTTTCATATCATATTCAATATCACTTCAATGACAATAACATCATTTTTGTGGCTACCAAATTGAATTTCCAAAACAGGGGAAAAAAAGAAAAAAGTGATTACGTATTGGGATCGTTATAAGTATAGGTGTAACATGGCTTGCTGAGTAAATATAAGTTGGTTTGAGTAATAAACAAGAAAATGAAGGGGAAGATTGAGGATGTCTGAAGGCAAAGGCAATACATACTAGAAGGTAATTTGGTAGGGAGTTATGATTCTAGAGTATTGCTAGCTTGCTACAAGGTTCTAAGTAGAACCAGTGATGATTAAAGAGATGAATTTCCTGTAGAAAAATCAATTTTAAAAATATAGACAAAGAGAGAAGAAAGTCTCGTTTCCAAGTAATCAACTTCCATCCAAATTTTGTAAGAGAATTAATTTCTTTTTCCTTGCGAGCCCCTCCTATGACTTGAATTGCAGAGCCTTAGTGTTGTACTCCAAAAACGATTTCATAAAGCTTATTTGATTTCTCACATGTTCCTACATCCTAAATTATTAATTTTTTTTAGGCGAAATAATATAATTCATTACCAAGGAGAAGAAAATATACAAGAGCATGAAGGCAAAAAGAAAAAGGAAAGGAGAAAAGGATACACAATGACCAAACCCTTAAGTGGGGAATGGCTTGGAGTCTTGGAGACAAGAGAGAGGACATCCCTAGGAGACAACAATATACCTGTTCATTTACTTACTTGGACTTAAAGCTTTCTATTATAATGTTTATCAGCCATATTTTCTGCATCCCCAATAAACTGGGTGGAAGTTTTCATACTTCTAAATATGCAAATTCTATTCTCTTTGGGAACATCAGCACCCAGTTGGTAAGATAAAAGAATCCTACATCAGATTATTAGCAGAAGTCCAGAGCCATCGAGATATCCAGTCTTTCCAAACCAAGTAAAACAACAGCAAAAATTGCTGACTATTACACTGATGATTGAGATCATTTAAATTCTGCTACAGAAGCTCCCCTATGGTAGGATAAATCAGATCCACATCATAAGCCTGAGCCCAAATATATATTTTAGGAGTTCTATATTGGTTATAATTAAGAATGTACAATTAATAGAATATTTTCAAGTTTCTATTCTTCTACCCAATAATGGAATGAACACTTGCTAGTTCTTAAAAGTGCAGTTATATACAAATTAGAAGCCTAAGTCCAAATAAGTTAAATATAATATAGAAAACAGAACAATTCTTCCATGGTTTTGCATATCAATACAGTTCTTTGTTTGTTTCAATTTTATGAACTCTTGTTACAAGTCTAGTTCAATATGTCCCACATATCATAGATCAATTCTATATTTCAAAAAAAGAAAGCACAACATAAACCAAACAACACCTGTTTCAAATTTATTGTTGAAGCACATGTATAATGTCCGGTTTTATATTTTCCAAAAAAGTATCACAATTAAACAACACAAAAAAAATTACTACAGATTTGTGCTATCGCGAGCTTAATCTTAATGCTTTACACCTACTTCTACACTAATTTTTTTTGTCATGCAGATACAAGGAATTGCATGAGTTGGGCATATAAGAACTGTAATGTACCGGAGCAGGTTCATCTTCATCCTCCCAAGAATCTTTCACATCATTCTCATCTGCATCTTCATCATCCCACATATTCCTAGGTTGCTCCTTTTTAAGAACGGGAGGTGCAGGCTCATCCTCTGTAAATAAATTCACACATCATCAATTCATTGCAGAATTATTGTCCAAGAATATCAAGTCCAAGTAGAGAAAGTAAAAATAAATTAACAGAACCCCAGCATGAAATTAAAGAACAATTCACCACTGTCACTAGACATTAACAATGCAAAACAACACAAACTCTCACATGAGCAGTTTAAATTTGTCCGGCTTAAATAACTAATAAAAACAATAGTATGAGACAGCAGGGGAAGGGCATTTTGAAAGGCTAAATGAGCTTAAAGCTGGAGCAAAGAGACAATGTTAACTACTGGACAGATTCACAACATGGATAGCAACCCCTTCAGATTAGATTGGTAAGATTTTTTAGACTTGCTGGATGGAAATCCAATGCAAAAGAACAAATATGATTTTCCTTTTTTTCCCCCAGGTGATGGAGATTGTCTAGAAGTTTACCCAATAACAGAGATCCAGGGGTAGACCTAAAATGACCTCAGGAGAAGTAGTGAGGAAAGACATGCATAGTTTAGGCCTCATTACAAGTATGGTTGAATAGAGCTGATTGGAGGGAAATGATCCATGTAGCCGACCCCATTTAGTTGGAATAAAGCTGCGTCGAATTGATGGAAGACCACTTCTAGCACAAACAAATTATGTTCTTATAACTCTTATAGACAAAGAAAAAAAAATATTTCACAGCAACAAAAATTTCTTACTAAAATGATTACAATATTTAATGTTAGAATACGTAGTATCTAGTGAATTGTATCATTCACATACATACAGAAAAAAGGTACAAAAAATTATTAAAATTGAATACTTTCCTCCTATGTACACTAGATGCTCGTTTATCCTAGATACAGAAGACAAAAACATAGGGAAACATTAAGGGCCAATCAAGAATTATTGCCATGTTCAAGTCCATCCACTTGTCAATCCAATTTTAACCCAATGAAATAAGATACAATTACAGATACAAGATACAAGCATTAAGTGTTTAACAAGTACACCAATAAAACAGAACGTGAGTATTACCCCAGTCCTCCATCCTGCTGAAACTATTCAAACAGTTATTGCACTAAGCCTTTGCTGTAAATGCCTGTGAAGAAAAAGGTGCAATCCTGCAAATTGGAAAGACAAATATGTGAAAAAAACTGACAAAAGAAGTACAATACATTTAAAATATAATAATCAGGATTAACTCAATCGCGTCATCATTTTGACAATTAATTAAAATCCATTAACTATATTCAGTTACATTTTCTGCTAGGCAGTTTTTCACCTCATGCTTAAAGCCAGTTACTCAATTTCAACTATGCTCTTAGATGTCATTAACTAAGGCATAAGAGCTCAATAATTTCCGGTTCAGCAACTTCTTTTATCTTATGCCTACATTTTCTTTAAACTTCTTATCAAATTTCTTGATAGTGTCACAACCCTATGAACTCTTTCAAGCAATAGCTAAACACAAATTCAAAAAGTTAAAAGTGCAAGCCATTAGGATAATCACAACATCCAAATGACCAAAAACCCATAGAAAAACCAGATTTTGCTGTCAACTTGTGATAACCATTTAAAAAGGAAAAATAAATATAAGAGAGGAATGGAGTGCAAATCAACCACAGAAAACTCCTCAGCGGGAAAGGCACACAAATTAACAATACCTTCTTGATTTGGCTTTTGTTTTTTCTTTCTTTTTTTTCTTTTTTTTTT
>NC_056560.1:23209814-23211041 GCF_013358625.1 Macadamia integrifolia | reverse complement strand
TCGAATATAAAGCGTACCATGCCCTCAATAACTAAGCCCGATTAGTTAAATGGGCGGACACGGTGTAGCCTTTGAAAGTCTTCAAGCCCGATTAAGCCTGACCGAAACCGAACCGGCCCGACCGGTTGACACCCCTAGATATACCCAAGTTGGTCTCCATCATGGTTTTGGGTATTGGTATGGGATCATCCTGGTATCGATTGAGAGCATGATACCTGAACAATCTACGATCGGGTTAATAGAAATAAAATCATAAAAAAAATCTATTTTTTTTAATGAAAAGTAAGGAAAAAATTGACCTATCCAGACCAATACAGGTCAATCCATAATCGATATTATATTGGTGGGAATAGATACTGATATCAACTCGAGACCCAAGAACCAAATCAAGTCATATCATATTGTTTTGGCCCACAAAATTTCAATGCATTGATTTTTCAGACTAGTTTTCCTTATTTTTTATGTTTGGATTTATGTAGTCGACCTCATTTAGTTGGGATAAGACTCATCTGTTGTTGTTGTTGTTGTTGTTGTTGTTGTATAACCAATACAATAATGATACCTTAAACTATGCATGATACCGATATAAAATGATTGAAATTGGCCGTACTAGTTTTATATCGGGTGTAATTTCTAAATTGAACCACTTCCTATTCGATTCGTGCCATCGGTATTGCTATCATATTGATTTCAAGCTCTAACGATTGATACCTAGAACCAGCCTGGACATGAAATAGGCTAAAGTTAGGGTCAATCTTGATTCTACACATTGTTTATAAAAAATCTCTATTTTGCGGATTCAGATCTTATCCAACCGGGGGTTGGCTAAAGCCTAGATGAGGATCAGCCAGACTTTGATTTTTGGATCACTTTACAGTCCAGTCTTTTGAAGAATCAGCATTGATCTTAATCGATATCCATCCAAATCAGCCCATACTGGATCATGGTTCTAAAAAGATATCAAATTGATCAACAGGATATCCGGTCATGCTGATACCAATATGAATCGATCAATCCACCCCAATCTGACATCGACTTTTAGAACCATTTATCTTTCTCTGCATGTGCGTAAGGATGTGCATGTGCGTAAAGATGTGCATGTGTGTGTACGTAAGCAAGTGCGTGGTAGTCTGATAGATAAGAATAAGATACTCATTAAAAGAAAACTAGAAAAGAGTATCCAACTATAACATAACAAGCCAAGTGTTTGACCCAACTTCCCACCCC
>NC_056560.1:23209265-23209794 GCF_013358625.1 Macadamia integrifolia | reverse complement strand
CCCCCCCCCAACAACAACAACCCCAGATTAAAAAAAAAATAAAAAAAAACCCAGTGGGTAATTATAATGCAAATAAAATCTTTATCAAATTGAAAAGGAAAGGTATTAATAGTGTGAAACCATGCATCATGCTCATAAATTGACTCCCCCAATAAAAAAATGCATGAGATTATTATAGATTTTTTTTTTTTGATAAATTATATATTCTTTTGACATCAGGAATATTTTTATTCGTTAATCTAATTATGTTGAGTTTTATGTCTTGTATTCTATAAAACTTATGCAATATTATTCGATTATGTATCTTTAAGTCGGATTTGGGGTCATCATATGTATATGATTAAAACTGAAATTAATAGATTTTAGGGGTGGAATTATAATCACTCTTTAAGTGATTATTTTCAATTATCAACCAATGAAGGGTATGAACTTTGATTTTTCATACATGGTCATAGATACACTTACCTTATTATGAAATGTTTAATATAAATAAAATTTATTTTTAGTCATTTACATAAATATTTTTTTT
>NC_056560.1:23163973-23209236 GCF_013358625.1 Macadamia integrifolia | reverse complement strand
GGTGTGTGGGGGGTGTTGGCAGAAAGATAGTAAGAACTTTTCTTGTACTTAATCATTATATGTAGTGTCTTGAAAACCAGTGGTTCAATGATGAAATGCTTATCCTCCTCAAAAAATTTCATACATAGGTGTAGGAGCATATTGGAAGTAACATGTTTGAAAGTGAATTTTGAATCTCTTCTAAAAGTAAAAAAATAATAAATAAGTTAGACTCTGTACAATTAACATTATCAATACCAACCCTCTAAACCAAAAACAAAAAGTTAGAATCTGAGGCCAAGAATAATGGTATATGGACACTGATGGAGAGACCATCCAAATCATGGTTTCCTGTTTACAATTAACATTATCAATACCAACCCTCTAAACCCCCCTCCCCCACCACCCATTGCACTTCTGCTTTATAAACAGGGAGAAGATCCTCTCTGAGCAAGTGGCATAAGGGATTACACCAATAAAATGTGACAAAATGGTATCATATGTATGAGAGCATAAAATCAATTCTTGTGCGAGAGATATAGATACATAGGTGTGCTAGCATCCCCTAGCCTGCTTATCCAATGCACGACGCTCCCGCCATTATGAGGAGTAGGAAAGGCCATAATGTCTGTAGACTTACCCCAGCTTTACAGAAAGGCTGGTTCCTAACTTGGACCTGTGAACACTTGGTCAACCTTACCCTCTGTTCCTAAATCCAATATTACTACTCCCATTCTGCAATTGGAGGCTGGCCATTTGTTCATTACCAGGAAATCTATTTTTCTCACATGGTTTTTGAGAATGAAACCCATACAATAGATGATTTTGGTCCAAGAAGCAAGCATTTCACTGTAATTAACACATTTACTATAATACTTACAAAGTAGGCACCAAAACGAAAAAATAAATAAAAAATATTACTTACAAAATCAATTAAAAACATATTACGTATCTACTCTGTCTGTTAACTAAAATTAAAATTTGTTCATAAACATGAAAGAAACTTTCCTTATAAGACATGGTATGGTGAACCTAACTCGCTTCTCGTAATCAACAAACCGCAAATAACCGCACTCAAAATCAATATCCAGAATTGGAGGGAGCAAGGCCTTAGGATCCTCATCTGTAATTCACGTTTGAGCAATTGGATCCTAGTCAACAGGAGAAAAAATGAAATAGAAATTTCTGGAAGGGTTTAGATGAAGTCATAGTCATCCAGAGCATCATAAGCATTAACAACCACATCATCATCTGGCTTATCTACATGAAGCTGCTTCTTCTTTGCACCTGCAACAACACAGATCAACAACTCAGGGAACTCATAACTAAGGGGATAAATTGGCGGCAAACTATAAATGAAGATCAGAATTCTAATGGATTTCGAACGGCATTTGCCAATGTACCACACATGCAACACAAACAGTTTACTGTGTGGACCCCTTGGAAGTGTTTAGACTACACACAAGGCCATGCAGCCCATATCACTGACATCTAATCCACAGATACCTCAATAGTGTTCTAGAATGGAAAGAATATTTGCTTTGTAGATGCATACCTGTTTTCTTTTTACCCACATTGGCTTCTTTCTCCGCCTTGAGCTTTTCATTTGCAATTGCTGTTACCGATGAAGCAACTTCTTTTGCACTTGCTGCTTTAAGAGAAGTCAATGACAGCCTAATCACTGCCTTGAGTAGGCCGATGTAATGGAAGCTTTTCTGCAATATGTAGAACGACATGATTAATCAATGAAACATACCATTACTTCCTTATCAGATTATACCATAAAAAGGGAAACAATATAAAAGAGCAAGTTGAACATACCTCGTATGGCCTGATTTTTTGAGAAACAAGCTCTGCATACTCCATGAAGTCGCTTTCAGTTTTGGGCATGAAATTATCAAGTGTCTTTCCGTCTTCTTTCTTAGAAAAAAGTTCTATGGTGGACTTATAATCAGCTTCTTCCACAAGTCTGTAAAGCAGTAACAGAACATAATGGGGATCTTAATTAGTGAGACCCAAGCAGGCACACCTATTGTGAATCTCTATTATTCAGGCATTATTTGTAGACTGAAACATTTGATGCTTTATGATCAACAATTTAATTGCCCCCAGTGAATCCCATGTGACTGTTATCAGTGAACTCCCTAAGGAGCTCTTTCATGGTTCTGCCTATTTGTATCCATGTATTACAGCCTATTCCTGAGTCAAGTAACATCATTTTAAATATATTCTTCCACAGTTGCAAAAAGGAACCAACATACAAATAAATTTATTCCAACCTGTCTGATGGTTGCAATTTTCTAGAGTCAATGGAGTTTCATCAGCTGCAGTAACATTTGGGGCAGTTTCCTGGCACATAAAGGGTGAGCACTTAATCTAACACAACTGCCACATGACTGTTCAGTTATCTCAAATTGAGTGCACATGTAACCCACAGCATTACGTTGTCATAGCTTAATTTCCAGACTTATCCACAGATCAACAGTGCTCTAAAATTGTTCAAAAAAGACACTTCTGCACAGGGAACTGTTTGAGGTACTGTTGAGAAGATGGGAAAGCCCCATCCATGGCTCACTAATATCAGTCTGAAAAAGGAACAAGCTTTGTTAGACAACTCGTGCACTGAAAATAATTCTGGGGGACGTTGAAATTCTCCCGACAACAAGGACTATTTAGTCAAGAAGGTTGAGACACTCTTCTTGGTCTTATTTCTTTAAGACCATGCCTCATTCAAGAAGTGGATTACTGACTTAATGGTCAAGAATCATCAGACCACTGAATTGTTATGAGCCACATTAACCTTACAAGTTACAGTGATGAAGTTGACAGTGGAAAACATGTCATTTCCACCTTATATTTTTCATTAGACAAAGCTCCATATCACCTGGTTTCCACAACACCACCTCCAAATTTATGGGGGCATGTGCATGTGTGTGTATTTTTCTGTCAATGGATGACATCAGGTCCATTACTAAGTTTCCCCATTATCAAGTGCATAAAGGGAGTTCAAATGTCCATCCCCCATGTCATTAAGTTTGAAACTCCATTTTTTCCTCCTAGTCTCCATTTTCAGTTACTAGTTCCTAGCTTGCATGTGAGTCAGTTAGTCAGTGAATGTGCAGATATTTGGAACCTCATTTTACATGTATGCACCAAATCTTCAACTCTCCATATCTAAACCCTAATTACAGGAGCAAGAAAAACAGACTGAATGACAAGAGGAAAGACAGAAGGAATGTTACCTTTGTTGGCGAAGCTTCTCTGCCACTGGGTCTAGGGGCACTGAAGCAGGTGCTTGTTTTGATACTTCAGCAGCCTTTCCTTTCTTGTCACTAGCTTTTGTCCCAGGTATTTTGGACACATTTTCTGCAGGAGGTGCAGGTGCCTAAAGCCAATGATATGCTTCAAGTAAGGACTTCTGCAAGGCACTAATTTCAAATGGAGAGCTATACTAAAGCATGTTCTTCCCTAGCCATATGATTTCTTGGAAACATGCATAACAGGAGATTACAATAACCAAGTTAAGACTTTTCTGACAAAATAGGCACAACTCTCTAGAGAAGTTCATATGGCAACCATAGTTTATTCATAAAAGTTCAACAGATTGGTCTTAGCACAACAACAAAGGATAGAGATGGGGGGTAGGGAAGTCACAGACAAGAAACGATTAGACAACCAGTATAAAGATGATGGCACATCTTCATGTGTAGGTCATGTTTCTGAATCTTAATAAACTCATTAATGACTTCAAAGTATTGAAGTTCAGAGCTTCCTTCTTCACTGATGCAGAATCATATATTTTATTTCCCAATAGATTGGTTGAGAGGTATGGATGTTCTAATGCTTCAAAACTCATACTTAAGGTTTCGTAAAAGCCATGATAGTCACAAAGGTGTGAGAGCATCTTGAGCATCAAACAATGGTGTTCCTTCCCTTTGTCCCTCCCCCTCCCTGTTTAATGAAGCTTCAACCAATGGTGTTGCTTTTTCAGAAACACCATAGAAAACACAAGAGAAGTTGTGAATTCATCGATTTAAATAGCTAATTTCCTTATGAATTTTAAGTTCTATATTGCCAATCACTTTTCCTTGGTTATTTATGTTATTAATCAAAGTAATTTTACCATGGGAAAAATAAACACTCCAAGCCTCGAGAGCTACGGAAAATTTTTTAGAGCCATTTGAAAGCTCATTCAGTCAAATTTCATAATAAGAACATTATATAACATCTCATGCTAAATTAGGAAAAGTAATGGGGCATTGTGTCAAGTTTGCGACAGAACAACCCTATAAAACTTTTAATCATTTTCATTTTGGTTCATTTTATTTCTACTCCATAAGTCAAAGGGAAAAAATAAAAAGAGGTATAAATGCTCCTTGCCACAAGAGATACACAAGCCTGTTTGTTTTTGAGCCTTCTGAAAGCTCATTCAGTTAACTTTCCAACAAGACTACAATGTTGAATTTCATGCTAAACTAAAACTCAACTCAATTCTTTTTTGGTCTTTGAGCTACAAATACTTGATCCCTGGATCCCAAGGTACAACATAAAGATTTTGATCACTGAGGCAACCAAGGGCATTGGTAAACTCAACTCAATTCAACTAAGCCTTATCCCAACTAATCAACCACATAGATTAACTCTATTCAAAGCCATGTTTGTTAACCCCTACATGTCTTTTCTCACTTCTCCCAAAGTTATTTTTGGCCTGGTACTTGCTCTTTTTGCTCCTTCAATTTGAATCATATCACTCTTAAACCCACACACACACACACACACAAAAAAACCACCAAAAAAATTACCATATCAGACCTTACTCCTTACTATGCATTCAAATTCACCATGCCACCTCAAATGGCTTCTTCAATCTGTGATCTTGCTCATGTACTGATGCTACTCCTAGACTACCTCCAATGGGGTTCATTTCTTACTCTTATTCTATCTTTTCTACTTCTACTACTCATCCATCTCGACACCCTCATCTTAGCTACACTAATTTATTTACAATGTGGTTATTTACCACTCAACAATCAGTTAAGTTACAAATCAGGAAATATAGGGGAAAATTATAGGGAATTAATAAAGGTTCAAACTGTGGCAGACATATATTTTAGGAGTTTTAATTTGAGTATAATTAATAGAACATTTTCAAAAACGACCATAGGCGAAGTAGTGAGGAATGACATGCATAGTCTCGGTCTTGTCCCAAGTATGACCTTGGATAGAGCCTATTGGAGGGCAAGGATCCATGTTTCTGACCCAAGTAGCCGAGCTATTCCTGACGTGGGTGGGCTGTACCTCTTTCCTCTTACTCTCATCTTTCATTTCTCCCCTCCCCCAACTCTGTGGACTTTTTTTTCCTATTTCATTGCTTTTTTATTGGATCCATGTAGCAGTTGAGATAAGGCTGAGTTTGTTGTTGTTATTGATGTTGATTGAACATTTTCAATTTTCAATTCTTATCTGGCCAGGAATGGACTGAAGACTTGCCAATAGTTCTTATATAGTTTGGCATATCCCACATCTCCTAGATCCTTTATATGTTGCAAAGTATGAAAGTCCAACATAAACCCAATATCACCAGTTTCATAATTTAGTTGAAGCCCAAGTGTGTCCAGTTTTATATTTTCCAAAAAAGCATCACAATTATGTGACACAAAGAAGTTATTGGATTACAAATTGCACTATTGCAAGTTTAATTTCAATTTACACTGATTTCTAACCATAATTTTTTTGTCACGTAGATGAACAGGACTGCATGAATTGGGCATATAAGAACTGTAACATACCGGAGTAGGCTCCTCTTCATCCTCCCACGAATCCTTCACATCATTCTCATCTGCATCTTCATCATCCCACATATTCCTAGGTTGCTCCTTCTTAAGAATTGCAGGTACTGATTCATCCTCTGTAAAATGTTCAAACATCATTGGTTCATTATCAAGAAAAAGGTTTAATCCACAAGGTCCATAAAATATCAAGTCCAAGTAGAGAAAGTAAAGATAAATTAACATAACTCACACATCCAATAACACAAGATACAATTACAGAAACAAAATACAAGCAATAATTGATTAACAAGTATGCCAATACAACATAACATGAGTATTACCCCAGTCTTCCATGCTGCTGAAACTATTCAATCAGTTATTGCACTAAACCTTCAATGTAAAGCTCTGAACAAAAAAAGTGCAGTCCTGCAAATTGGAAAGATAAAATGTGTGAAATAGAAGCACAATATGTTTAAGATAAAATAATCAGGATCCACTCGATCTGTCATCACTTTGACAATGAAATAAAATCAATTAGCTATATTCAGTTACAATTTCTGTCGGTCAGTTTGTTACCACATGGTTAAAGCCACTTTCTCAATTTCAACTATGATCATTGATGTCATGAACTAAGGCATAAGAACTCAATAATTTTAGGTTCAACTTCTCCTTTTATTTTATGCTTGAGGTTTCTTTGAATTATCAAATTTCTTGATAGTGGCACAACCCTATGAACTGTTTCAAGCAATATCCAAACACAAATTTGAAAAGTTAAAAAGTGCTAGTAGTTGGATAGTTATAACATTCAGAAGACCAAAAGTTATATCAGATCCGGATTTTTCATTGATAACGAATAAAAAGAAAAATAAATATGAGAGGAAAGGAGAAAAAAATCAACTAGAAAAAAGTTAATAAGCACGTCCAGAAATCAACAGGTAAACCCAAATTCATTCAATTTTCAAAATCCAAATCAAAATCGTTGGGTACATACTGTTATATAGAAGCAAATAAACCACTCCCGATCCTATCCTAAAACTGAAATCTAAACTAAACTCTAAAACTAAAATAAATTTGAACTCAAACTCTACTTGCTATCAAACGAATTTTAAAAGATAAAAAGACAACAGGAAAAAAAAAAAAAAAACAAATTTCAGATATTAATCCTAATTAATCCAACGTCTATCTGAATAAGGGAAATAAAAACCAAAAACAAGCAAATTAACGGAGTGATCAGAGATCAACAGGAAATTTCAAGCCGATGGGGGAAAAACGGTCTTCGTTCTACCTTCTCATACTCCTTCCTACCAAATAAAAGGAAAAAGAACAGAACGTTTTACAATTAGAAATAACTTACCACTCAAGAGTTACAAGTAGAGAGTGGAGACAAATATATAGAGTTAGTGGTTACACACACTAAGATTTATAGCTTAAATGGAGAGCCACAGACATTCATCAGAGAGAGAAAGAGGAGAGTGTGGAAGGAAGTGTTACTGAACATAAATAAACTCACCTTAACAGACAGCTCCGAACGTCTCAACAGCAATTCCGAACACCTGAAGAGGGAAAAAAACAGAGATTAGCAGAGAAAAAAAAGAAATTCAGATTGAACAATCGAAAAACTGGAGATTTCGATAACCTCAAAATTGCAGTTTCGTTGAATCTCCAAAACTTGATTAAGAAGAAAGGAAAAAAATCGAGAACTCCAAGAAAGGAAGAGATGATGTTTCTTAAGAAACTGAATCGTTGATTAGGTCGAGAATATATAAGAAAGTGAAAATTTATTAGAAATCAAAAGTCGCAGATGGAAAACTCAGAACTCCAAGTCCTAATGGGGCTTGGAATTCTGTAACTTCCGCTTCCGGTCGATCTCCTTGTTCGAAATTAGAAATAAGTAGACCCTTCTTCTTGGGTGTCGGAAATTCACCCGTATCAGCTCCATAAACCGACCCAAGCTGGGTTTTTGTTATTTAAGCTCAGTAGTGCAAGTTTGGTCCGATGAGTTTAAACCCGCCCTGAGCCCAGCAGGGCCTGGGCTAGACCAAAGGGTGAGATTACCATGACCCATATTGGGTCCATTTGGGCTTGGGCTTTGCCTTGTATTGAACCCAACCCAACCCAACCCAACCCTGCCCTATATAAATTCATGGGAAGGGGATCATTGCCTGGGCTGCATGGCCCTTGCAGAATTGTGTGGACCAAAGAGAGCGCATGCGAGGGGGGATCCAATAGGGGTAGGATTTTTCATTGCATAGAGGTGGGACATCATTTTACCACTCCAATGTCTGGGCATAGGCACCACATAACCTTCTTTTTTTCATAAATAAATAGTATTATATGTAGGCTGCATTTGGTTGCAAGGGAAAAGGGAAGGGAAGGGAAGGGAAGGGAAAGGAAGGGAAGTGAAGGGAAGTGAAGTGAAGGGAAGGAATTTTTTTTTCCCTTTTGAGTTGTTTGGTTGCAAGAGAAATGAAGTGAAGTGATACCGTGACTGTCGTTCAGATCTCCATACTCTGTCTTAAGCAAAACTCCTTTGTTCCTCACCACCGCACAAGAAGGATACCTGTGGCTGTTGGAGTCTATGCCACTTACTAAGAGAACGTTCTCCTACTATTATTTGGTGCATCACAGTTTTGCAACTTAGTGTGTAGACAATCCCAATTAGAAACAATAGACTAAAGAGCGTACAAAAAACCCTTTTCATCGTAGTAGCAAAGAAGATCCTTCAAGCCAACATTAACCATCCAAAGCTCCTAAGAAGAAGAAAGGAAACAAAAAAGATTGAAAAGAAAGGGAAAGGCCATCATTGGTTCCATGGGTTTTATTTTTTCTTCTTATTTTGGTAGGGAAATAAAAAGGAAATTTTTAATATATAAGTGAAACTTTTTTCACATGTAAAATATATTTCCCTTGCAATCAAATATCTAAATTTATTTTTTATGGGAAAAATTTTTCACTTTACCTCAAAAATTTGCATTCCCTTGATAACCAAACAAAGTCGTAAGGAAAAAAGCTCAATGAGCCAACCGCAAAGGGTACATTGGCAGTCTCTCCGCCCCCCCCCCACCCCCATTTTGGATAAAAATGATAAAAACTAGTGTTTCCAGAAATGGGTTTTCAGCTTTTCTGTGCTCAGAACCGGGAAAACACCCCAAAAACCGTTTGATTTTTCTGTTTCGTTTCACTTGTTTTTGGAAACAGAAATAGAAATTTATGCCTATTTATGTGTTTGGAAATAGTAATGGAGAAACAAGTTAGACTTGTCTTTCTTTTTTAGAAACAAGTGGTAGCGACAAAAATTGTAAAAAAGCCAATACTTCACTCGACTAACCCAAACCCCAACCCATTGTTGAAACTTTTTGCTATCCAAACACGGCGATTCCAACTTGGTTGTGCGAAGCTCACAGTTTCGAATTTCCTTCATCCTTTTGAAGCTCATTTCTATGAAGCATACCTGTAACTCCAACACTATGCCTTCACTCGTGAGTTGTATTCCTACATAGTCATGCCTTCACTCATGTCTTAAACTCGACTATACTGTTGAAAATGTTTTGGGAAAACAAAAAAATCAAACACCTTTTGTAATTCCAAAAATCGTTTCATAGTACAGAAAGGGCAATGATTGTTTTTTCTGTTTCTAGACACAGAAATAGGAGAAACAAAATCAAACGGGCCCTACGACTAGTATGAACAAAATTTAGCATAACTAAGTAGCTGCCAATTTTTTTCCTGTTAGTGTCAAGCCTTTGCATAGAATTTGCTATGGGTTTTAGTCAGTTTGTCTTTTAAAATGCTTTCTTTACAATCCTTGTTTCAAAAAAAAATTGAGAAAATGGTTTTTGTAGGGGAGTGCGGCCTTTGTGCTCAGACACTCACCCCTGTCGTAAGGGGTTGGGAATTACAAATTCATCCCCATGAAATAGAAAATGACATCTCTATTGATTGCTCAGTGCATTCAATTGATCTAGTTTGGTTTCAATTTCTACTGATTCCATAAGACCCCAACCCAAAACCAAACCGATAAGAATTTAGTTTGATTTGGTTTGAAATTTGGCACCCTTACAAGTAAAGATATCCAATTCATCAATCCTCATGTGTGAAGTTATGGGCACGATGGACACATATTTCCAAATGTATATTCATATAAATTTGGTGCGACGAATAGATGTCAAACCAACCCAGCCTATACCGGTTGCCACTAGCCCTTGCTAGGAAGGCTCAACTCAGGCCCTACCGGCCCAGCCCAAAGTTAGGTTGGAATATTTCAGCTCAAGCTTGGCTATATTGGCTCTAGTGACAGCGGGCTTTGGCCATGTTTTTGCCATTTTCATGTTGTTTCTTACATAAAATTATAAAAATTAATTCTTAATATATATTTTAATATAATTAAAGGGAAAATCTTAGATATGCCACCGGTATACTCTTTCTCTCCTTTGAAAAGTCCATTATACCCCTCCCATCTTAGCCCTCCCATTGATTGAGCCGCTAACTGCAAGAAAGCTGGCGACATAACTAACCTCCTCCAGTCTTCCCTACATTAAATCAATGATATGGTTATAATACTTATAATCCATGACCCTTATCTTGCATATAGCTATACACTGATGCAAGCCAGACCCTGCCCAAGATATAGAATTTTTTTAATATGCTTTGGATGACTTTGGGCTTGTGGGCCAAAACTTGCACCTGTAATTTGGACCAAGTTTGATGAGAGAGAAAGAGATAGAGAGACTTCTGACCATCCGTGAACTATCACTAGACTCACTACAATTTACTCCTTATTATTTTCCTTCTAATTTCTTCGTAAAGTAGATATTCCTGTTAGATCAAACACCAAGAAACACGAATAAAATGAGACAATAGATCCATACGACACAGAGATTTAACGAGGTTCACACACCAGGGTGGTGTGCTACGTCCTCGGGCGAAGAAGAAGATGATTCACTATGCAGAAGAGAGATTACACCCTAGCAGCGATAAGGAATAACTCGTCCTGAAACCCTAGCTTCGTGAAAACCCTAGAATACAATGACTTTCTCAACAAGCAACAGTATATTATATATATACTCCAAATCGCGGTTCGACCCATCGGGTCGCGGTCGATCCGGTCGAACCATACTCCCCCGCACCCCCATACGAGATCAGTGATGGGCGGCCCAAGCCCTCTGCTTCCATCACAGATCTCAGAAAATTTCCCATTCGGGTCGCCACCAAAATATGTCGGACCGGATCAATCTTCAAAACGGGTCAAGAATTCGAGACAAACTTAACAATTCCTTCCAATACCCACTACATATATAAACTGAACAAAACTTTCTTTCTGGATCACTCCCCCTTCTTTCTTCTATTTATATCAATTTATAAGTTGCTAGAATCAATTATTAAAGCATGGGGTTTATTAATTTCTTGAGATTTCTCTTCCTTCCCTTTACATCAATAGTTACTATAAAACCCATTAACCCTACTCAATATTCTCTCACAGATGCACTTCCTAAAACTGACTCCCCAACTGAAGTTGTAAAGCTACGATATGGCTTATCTTTAGAGAGAGAGAGAGAGAGAGAGAGAGAGAGAGAGAGATTTCTCTTCCTTCCCTTAACATTAATAGAAACAACATTATGAAACCCATTAACCCTACTCAATGTAACAAGGAAAAAAATATGGTAAATCATACAATGAAAGGAAAAAACAGGATAATAAAGGAAGGCCAGGAGTCCTTTTAGTTCTCTCATGGATTCACTTCCTAAAACTGTCTCCCCATGTGAACTTATAAAAGCTACAATGGCTTCATCTAGAGAAAGAGAGAAAGAGAGGAAAAGAAAGAGGACTGAGATGGGTTGTCCGCATAGGTTGTTCTCAACTTGTTCTAAATGCAAAGATAAGAACCAGTGTTTTCCATTCTCTTTATATCTATCTATATGTTGAACTAAACTTTCTTTATCTAATTGTTGTTAAAGCTAAGAAGCGCAGTAAAAGTTCGAAAACTGAAGCAAAACCAGAGAAAGTCGAAGAAGAACGACAGGAAAGTGAAACCATATCATCACCACCTGGACGAATGGAAGAAAGGATTAAGTTTAATAGTCTTGGACGTGAATATTTTGACATGTCAGTTTGGAATGAATCTGATCACTTTCATAATCGACCACCACGTGATAACCATGATGTTTACAATTTTATACGAGGCCTTCAGTGACGACAATGCAAACGCATCCTGTCACATCATGTAACAACACTAAGGCCCGTTTGATAACGTTTCAAGAAACGCGTTTCTGCCATTTCTATTCCAGAAACAGCAGAAACGGAGTAAAAAGCGTTTGATAAAACTGTTCCGTTTCACTTATTTTCAGAAATAGAAATAGAAATTTTTACTTATTTATGGTTCAAGAAACGACCCAGGCGAAACAAGTTCACCGTTTCTAGAAACGACTTGTGGCCATTCTTTCATTAGTTACTATCGACTTCTAAAAACATGACTTATCAAACACCTTCAATTCCGTTTCTGTTTCTAGAAAAGGAAATTTATGTTTCTGCCGTTTCTTGAAACAGAAACGGCAGAAACGTTATCAAACGGGCCCTAAGGCAAGAAGAAATTTAGCCCGGAAACAGAATGGTTATCATGCAAACCCTCAACTCCCTAATATTACTACCACTACTGTCTATTCCTTTTTTTTTTCTTTTCAGAATATATATATCCAGTGTAGCTTAGGGTTTCAAGAGCTTGGAAGTTTTGATATAATAGGTATTGTTATAGATGAGTGGTAGAATTATTTTTTTTTAATTTTATTTTATTATTATTATTATTTTTGTGACAAGAAGCTATCTTATATTTAATTAATGTAGAGAGTGTTTTTGTTTTGAGAAGGAATGAAAATGTATAAGGTTCTGAGTATTAATTTTACTGATGATGGATATTACAATATGACCCTTCCATGCTATTCATAAAGATATCTTTTGGATTAACAAAGTTCTATGGCACAATGATTTGAAGGTCTTTCCTTGATGACACGAATAATTAACTTGTAGGAATTTGTTTCCCATCGAAATTGTGGACATGTTGTATACACCATCTTCTCTTTAAGGTCAAAATTAAAGCATATCTAGCGTCCCATTGTGCTATTAAACTTTTAGAAAAATCTTGGAAAGTATAAGAATGAAACTCAACAAACCTTACAAGTCAAGCGAAAATGCCCATACAGTAGGGCACATACTTGAGATGAATTACCAAATTTGACAGGTTGGTTTTGATCAGTTTGGTCCAATTTCTCATCATTTTTTTTCCCCCTTATTAGCTTGTACTCAGGCAAGGGTCCTATCTGATTCTGGTTTTACATGTATACATACAAAAATCAATGGTTTAAGGGTTTTAGGTTTCTTATTGGATTACTATTGGTCTAGTCTCAATTTTTTATCAAGTTTAATTGATTTTTGTGCATTTAGTTGATCCAATTTGGTTTCAATTTCTATTGGTTCCATAAAATTCCAACCCCAAACTAAATTGATAAGTGTTTGGTTTGGTTGGTTTAAACTTTGGCACCCTCACAAGTAAGCATACCCAAAATCATCAGTCCTCATATGTGGAAGCGTGGCAACGATGGAAACATATTTCCAATTGCCAACTGTATATGGATGGACCAGCAATGTCAACACAACCCAGCCCATGCCAGCTTTTTTCCCAAGCCCTAGCTAGCAAGGCTCAACCCAAGCCCGACCCACCCGGCCCAAAATCAGGTTGAGATGTCTCAGTTTAGGCTTGGCTATATTGGGTTCTAGAGACAGCAGGCTTTGGCCCTGTTTTGCCATTTTCTTGTTTTTTTTTACACAATTTATAAAATTAATTCTTAATATATATGTTTAATTTACTAAAGGCAAAACTGCAATATCTATACATTAATTCAATAGGACCCAGCTCAAGCTTTAGAATGTTTGTATATGCTTTGGTTGAGTTTGGGCTTGCCGGTTTAAACTTGCACCCCTCATTTGGACTATGTTTGGCCTTGTTGATCAGTTATTGAGCTGGCCCAACCTAAGTTTCATCGTGGGAAGGATGGATACATGGATGACTTAACAACTCAAAAAAAAAAAAAGAGTCGGCTTTGGATTGGGGCATTATGAAACTAGTTGAAAATCAATCCACACAAAAACATGATCAAAATCAAACATGGAGAATTGGATAAAAAAGACCCCAAAACGAATAAAGAATAATCATAATAAAAGGGACGTATCTGGTGCACGAGGCTCTGATCACATGTGCGAAGGTCTGAGGGGTGAGAACTACATAACCTTATCCAGAGAATGTCAAAAGTTTGGTTAAAAAAAAAATTAAAAAAACTATATATATGTGTATATATATATATATATATATAGTAAATCAAATCAAAATCTATGACAAATCAATAAGAGAAATCTATAAGAAATTGAATCTAAAATGAACGAAAATCGAAATAAACTTAAACAGATTCCATTATTGATTTAGTTTTGGATCCACTCATTCTAGAAGGAGGGATCCACGAATTAACAACTCAAAAGGAATGTTCATATAGAGAGAGAGAAACTCTGAGCCATCTGACCATCCATGAACTGTCACCATAGTTTATTTCCTCATTATTTTCCTTCTAATTTCTTTGTGATGTAGATATTCTTCCTCCCAATACCCAGTACACATATATGTTAACTCAACAAAAGTTACTTTCTAGATCATTCCCCTTTCCTTCATCTTCTATTTATCTATTTTTACTAAGTTACTCCAATCAATTGTCAAAGCATTGAGTTTATTAATTTCTTGAGATTTCTCTTCCTTCCCTTTACATTAATAGAAACAAAGTTACTATAAAACCCATTAACCCTACTTAATGTAACAAGGAAACAAATATGGTAAAACATACAATAAAAGTAAGAAAAACTATTGATTCTATACTGTTATTCCTGTTAATTCTCTCACCGATTCACCTCCTAAGAACCGTCTCCACAACTGAAGTTATAAAATCTACAATGGCTTATCTTTAGAGAGAGAGAGAGAGAGAGAGATTTCTCTTCCTTCCCTTTACATTAATAGAAATGAAGTAACTATAAAACCCATTAACCCTACTTAATGTAACAAGGAAAAAAATATGGTAAAACATACAATGAAAGTAAGAAATAAAGGGTAAGAAAAGAAGGCCAGGATAGCAAATTAGTACACCTATTGATTCTGCACCGTTTAGTTCTCTCACAGATTCACTTCCTAAAACTGTCCCCCCAACTGAAGTTATGAAAGCTACAATGGCTTTATCTTGGAAGAGAGCGAGCAAGCTTGAGAGAGAGATAGAGGTAGAGAGGGATTGAGAGATATTGAGAGAGAGAGATGGGTTGTGTGCATGGGTTCTTCTCCACTTGTTCTAAGTGCAAAGGTAATGACTTCTCCCCTTTCTTTGCTTGTTCTTTCTCATAAGGCAGTGTTTTCATCTCCCTCTCTCTCCCTCTCTCTCTCTCTCTCTCTCTCTCTCTGTGTCTATGTTAAACTAAACTTTCTTATCTTATTGTTGTCAAAGCTAAGAAGCGTAGTAAAAGTAAGAAAGTTGAAGCAGAACGAAAGAAAGCTGAAGAACAGCAAGAACAGGAGAGTGAACCTGTAGCTGTATCATCACCACCAGGACAAATGGAACAATGGGTTAATTTTAGACAAGCTGGATATCAGAATTTTGACAAGGCTTTCGAGGAGTATCATCACGTATATCAGAATAGACCTCCCCTTGATAACTATAATCAATATCACGCTAGAATGGATGCCTTCACTGATGATAATGCAAATGGATGTCACATCATGTAACAACCCAATACTACTACTACTACTACTGTCTATTCCTTTTCTTCTTCCTTTTTATTTGCAGAATATCTAGTGACTTAGTGTTCCATGATCTTTGAAGTTTTGACTTAATGGGAATTGATATTTTCTTCTAGTAAAATATTTGTCTAGTACGATTATGTCATGTTATGTTATGGATGAGTGGTAGAAATTTTTGTCTCAAGGAGCTATTAATTAATGTAGAGCTTTTGTTTTGAGAAAGAATTCAACCATACAAGGTTGTAAGTGTTAATTTTATTGTTCTATTGGTGATTCTTAGTTGGTAAAGTGATTCACGAAGTGTCTTACTTGGGTTTGAATAGCCTTAATTGGCACCACAATTGCTTCTTCTTTAGGGCTCCCACCCTCTTCGTAGTCGAAACGTCTTGTGGGGAAATGAATAGACTATTCCCTCTCCAAAGGATGTGGGGATGCCAATTGTTGTCAAATAAAAAAAATAAAAAAAGTGTTCATAATGATATATATCCTACCAAAATATAATAAGATGAGGGTTCTCAAGGGGGTAGCACAATTGGTTAGCCATGAACTTGATACAAGCCGTAAATTGGACGTCCTAAGTTTGACTCCCACTAGGCACACCATGGGCCACTCACACGGGGTGTTTAGTGTTCTTCAGTACTTTGAAAGTTGAATGGTTCACATTTAACCCTGGTATGACCCGGTCCATGCGGTTGTGGGGTCAGTATGGGCCCGCGGGACTTGTCAGGCCAAAGGCTTGGATACCTGTTGTGAGCAAAAAAAAAAAAAGAGGGTTCTCTTATAAATGGCATAATGAGTGAACCAATGAGGGGTGTTGAAATGGTTTCATGGAAGGGCAGATAGTTCATTTCATGTAACCGAGAGGTAGATAAAGAGAGAATTACTTCTAAGCTACCTAGGAAGGGTATGCTACCACTCTTTCTGACCGTGCTTTAGAATAGGTAACTAAATGGTTTTCTGGGTACCCTAGTGAAATTGATATTAGAAAAATCAGATCTCCCAAGTGCTTGCAGGAGAGGTCCACCGAAAGAAAAGAGAGGAGAGAGTTGCGTGTGAGGGTTTGTTCCAGATGAAGCCTGATGTGGTTCAAATTTGAACTTGAAGTTGTGGATGCAAACCTAATTTTTAGTCCCTGTAATAGGGTTCAATTTCCCATTCTTTCAAGCATTGTTTCCTTTCTTGTTGCCCATGTCATGGCTCAGAATCTATCTAATATCTCCATCACCTGTAGAGGAATCTCTAAGTCCATATACACTCAATTTGATGGCTCCTTGTCAAAGGGGCAACCACTTTGCTTTCACTTGTGTTGGTTTGGGATCTCTAATCAATGCAGACTATAGAAAAAGCTTTCAAGAAGTCATGGTATCTTTACAAGTTTTGTTAATCATGTACATTACCTGGTGTAGATTAAAACACAAAAAGCATAATGAGACCCAGAGTTTCAGGTATGAAAAGATAAAGACGAGTTTTCCTTCACCCACGAATCCCTTTGCCAATGGGTGTCAATGCTTTGGTATGGGCATTGAGAGCAATGGCAGGGTATACCATCGGGGGAGTGATTAAGATTTAAGACCCTAGGATGTTGGGTGAACCCTTAATTAAAAAATTATGATATATACAGAAAAGGTAAGGAGGTGGTATACAATCTCATGCGAAGTCAATGAAAGCACTAAATTTAGATAAACTTTTTTCCCAATCCATTGCAATCAATATTTTTATCACAGCATTCAACAGTGATCCAGCTACTCCCCATCTCCTTCCTCAGTCTTCTTTCCCTCATCAAACCCCTCAATTCCTCCACAACACCCCATCTCCCAATGGCAGAATAGAAGTTCGAAACCAAAATATAATTTCCAGGCTTCTCTGGCTGCAACTCAAGTAGCTGTTTTGCTGCAAATTCACCCCTCTTGATATCTAAATTAGTTCTACAAGCATTCAATAAGGCTGCCCATACTTCACCCGTGGGCTTAGTGCCCTTCTCACCCATATCATGTAAGAGGTCCCAGGCTTCATCAATCCGACTTGCTCGACCTAATAGGTCAATGAAGCAAGCATAATGCTCTGGACCTGGATCGAACCCATATTTCTCCTTCATCAGAAGAAAACATTCTTTTCCTTGTTTCACCAATCCACAATGCCCACATGCAGATAGAATAGCAAGAAATGTCACAGGATTGGGTGAAATACTGCTTTGCTCCTCCATCTCTTTGAACAACTTAAAAGCTTCAATTCCATGCCCATTACTTCTGTATGCATCTATGATGCTGGTCCAAGAAACCACACTTCTACAAGGGTTTCGATCAAACAGCAAACGAGAAACAGATATTTTTCCACATTTTGCATACATATCCAACAACACATTGCATAACTGGGCATCTGACTCAAATCCAAGACGAATTGCCAAACAGTGTACCTGCTTTCCACTTGATAAATCTGATTTCTCTGAGCAAGCAGCAAGAACACAAGTAAGAGTAATGCTGTTTGGTTTCATCTGCCTAACAAGCATAAACACCTCATCGAACTTCTGATTTCGAATGCACCCAGAAAGCAAGGAATTAAATATAGCATCATCTCTCCTGCAATTCAAATGGCAGAAGACTTTCATGGCTTCCCCAATTAATCCACAGTTAGAATAGAAATCAATGAGAGCAGTACCAAGAACAAGCAAATCATTACCCATGACAATCACCAAAGCATGAACCTGCCTCCCCTGCTGAAGAGCATTCAGTGAGGCACAAGCTTTCAAAACAGAGCACAGTGTGAAGCTGGTAAATTGAATCCCGCTCTTCCACATCGCTCCAAAAACTTTAAGGGCATTCCAAGCAAGGCCATAGCGGAGGTAGCCTGAAATCATGGTATTCCATGCAATGGCATCCTTGGACTTTGCCTCCTCAAAGACACGAACCGAATCATCCAAGAGGCCGCACTTGGAGTACATGTCAAGAAGGGCAGTTTCTGTAACAGTTTCAGATTCTGAACCAGTTTTTATGACCAAGGCATGGACCTGTTGGCCTCCCTTCACATCCGAAAGAGCTGAGGATGTGCTAAGAATGGGTGTGAAAGTGTAAGCATCGAGTTTGAGGTGCATGCAGTGCATCTGATGGAAAAGAAGCCATGCAGCTCGAGCATGGCCCTTGCGAACATGGGCACCGAGGAGAGCATTTAGGGCGAACAAGTCTCCGTCCACAGTTTCATCAAACAGGTGATTTGCATGTACAATGCCTTCCCGTTGTATGAAATTGTTGCTTGAAATCAAGATCTTCAAGGAAGTTCCATGTGAGCAGCCAAGATGTGACCTTAACATGAAATGTACAGGCCTGCATGAATGACAGAGGAGAAGCACATTAGTTGAAACCAGTGTCCTTAGGTGCGTTGGGTAACAATTCTGCTCTCAGAAAGTACTTTTGGCCCATAAGTACTTTTTGTGATTCTGCTCATAAAAGAATTACTACAGGAAGTAGATTGGTGTTTGGTAAGCTGGCGGAAAAAAATGCTTTTGGAATGAAAAAAAACAAGAAAGAAGTTTGGCAGGCACTTTGACGGAATCACTTCCAACACTTATCTATATTTACTAAAATTGCTATAATTTATATATATTTACAAAAATGCCATCACCCCCTAATATAGCACAACTGGACCAATAATAGTGGGGAAAATTACAAAATGCCACAATAACATCTCACTTATTTAACTACCATAATTTGAAAATTTGACATTACCACATATCGCACAACTGGACTAAGAATACTAGTAATAATTATGAAAAATGCCTCATAAAAATACATGATGAGGCTACAGTATTGTCCATGTCTTTAGTTTTAATTTGAAATTACATCATAAAATTCGTAGTCATATGAATAATGTTAAGTTTGTCTCGAATTCTTGACCCGTTCCAACATATTTTGGTGACGACCCAATTGGAAGTTTTTTGAGATCTATGATGGAAGCAAAGGGGTTGGGCCGATAGGCCCAAGCCCAGAGCGCATCATTGATCTCGTATGGGGGTACGGGGGCTACGACCAGATCAATCGTGACCCAATGGGTCAACCTGCGACTTGGAGTAGATAATGTATTATTGCTTGTTGAGAAAGTGATTGTATTTTGGGGGTTTTTCAAGCTAGGGTTTTAAGGCGAGTTTTCTCTTCAGTGTAATCTCTCTTCTGCATAGTGAAACATCTTCTTATTCACCCGAGGACGTAACACACCACCCTAGTGTGTGAACCTCGTTAAATCTCTGTGTCGTGCGATCTGTCTTGGTTTATTTTTCGTATTTCTTGGTGTTTGATCTAACAAATAACAATGCATGTTAAAATAAAAACCCACATGAATAAGACGATTATGCAACAGGAAACAATATAAAGCTTGGGACATCTCTAATAACTGGACTACAAGTCGTCACACAGGGATGTGCATGGACGCCATGGTTTGCATGTACTCCATGGCCCATGCCCGTATTCATCAATCCAAAAAAATGACCGCGCATGATCCCCTCCGGCTAAAAATAACACCCAATTTTTTTCCCCGTTCAAACCATCCTTATTACATGCATCTATTTCTGCATGAACACATGGGCGATGTACGGTACCAAATAATGCACTTAGATCAAATATCCAGATCAGAGATTAAATATAAAACAGTAAAATATAGATGAACCATGCACATAGGAGCCTATACAGTGTACTAAATCCTTGCCAGAAAGACTTGGCCAAAACAAAAGCAATGGACCTGCCATGGGGGAAGGGCGTAATGAATAACACATGACAAGCCTTCATGAGGGATATCCAACTACAGAGTGGAAAATCTACTCAATGAAGAGATTGTTATGCAAACATCCAGCTTATCCACAATCTCAATAGGTCATACACATTGATTTTCACTTTCAAATGATCTCAATCTTGCAGTAGCCTTATCGCTTTCCATTGTGCTTGATAGCTCCTGAATTGAACATGATGTGCTTTGCCGCATTTTTTCGGCCAGTATATGTGTCTTCTCCCATAGACCTAATTGTAAGAGACGATCTCTCAACAAATCACATGTACTGAGATAAGGTGGAATCCCTTCGTCAATCATCATCTCAAAGTATCTACATGCATCATCAAGTCCATGCTTTTTCTTACAAAATCCATGAATCATGACAGAATATGTTGAAACTGAAGGGTAGAAACCCCTCCTTTCCATACTATCCCAAACTTTTGTTGCCCGATCAACCCTTCCGACCCTGATCAGCATTTTGAGCACCATATTGTAAGTATGAGAATCTGGCAAGCAAGAATCTATATCCATTCTGTTAATCAGCTTAAGAGCCTGATTGACTTCGTAACGATCACAATGGAATGCAAGGATTGCATTATAACTCCATGCATCTGGTTTCACTTCATTCTCAAACATTTCATCCAGCAACAGATAAGCATCATCCACGCGATCGTTCTTGCAAAATAGTTTGATAATACAGTTATAAGTAAACACATTTAGTGCCAAGCTGTACCTTCTCATCCTATCGAGAACCCGCAAGGCCGAATGAGGATCATTGGCTTCACAATAAGCACGAATGAAGATAGAGTAACTAAAAGCATCTGGCTGAAAGCCATAAGAACCCATTTCCCTGAAGAGCTTATATGCCTCTTCTATCTTTCCATCTCGGCACAAGCATTCCAACAAAGTGTTGTAGGCAGTCACATCTAAAGGACATTTCCGCTCAAGCATTTCATCAAACAGTTTCCAAGCCTCTGTAGAGTCTCCAATTTCACCCCAACCCCTCATCAGAATGCTGTAAGTTTTCTCACTTGGTGCGGATTTGTATTTAACATCATTGAAGAATTCTTGGGCATGCTTCACATGCTTCTGCTTACAAAGCATGAAGAGCAGCTTGTCAAGATCATCAATGCTAGGTTTACAACCGAAATCTTGCATTTTCTTGTAAGCCCGGATGGCATCCATTGGCAAATCAGCTTTGCAATAAGCTCGAAAGACAATCCAGAAAATTTCAGGTTTGATTTCATGACCTCCGTCTTTCATCTCAGAAAGAAAATCCCAAATCAGAGCAAATTGTTTGCTACTGCCAAGAATATCAACTAGAATGTGGTAGCTCTTTATGCTATGAACGAAACCTGGCAATTTTATGGCCCACAGAAAGAACCTGTGCGCTGAGAAACTAAGATTCTTACACCTTTTCAGTACTTGCTCAACCAAATCAGTCGAAATATTTCCTGAGAAACAAGCAAGTGCAGATTCTATGTCGTGATGTGGGCTACGGAAATCAGTCAGCACCCTGCAAATCTCATTCACATCCTCTGCTGAAGATGTGTTTGGATCCAATCCTGTTGTTTGTGAAGAATGTCTCTGAACCTGAGAAAATCTAGAGCCAAAAGCGGGGGCTGAAAAATCTGAAGACCAAGCTGAGATCATATACAGACCAATTTTATGGTTCTGGGCGATTTGATAATGAAGTGGTTGAAAGAGGAAACGATATAGGCTCCTATTTCGCGAGAGGAGAATTCTGATAGCCATCACCTTACAAGCACTAAGGATCTCCCATGAGGCAATGAAGATTTCTCACCACAACCAAAGTCCCAATAGGTGAGGATGAGGAAAAATGTTCGTGAACGTTTTTCAAAAACTGCTCACAAATGGTAAAAACATTAATTCTTTGATCTGTCATATGTGCTCACTGAGCACTTTTTAAACCGGAATGATCTCTATGAGCAGAAAATGCTCATTGCTCAGTGTGAGCAAGAAATCAATAAAATCACTTCCGGAGAGTGTTCGAGAGTGTTACCGAACGCAGCCATAATGACATGAAATGTATAGGCCTGCATGAATAAGAAGAGAAGCAGATTAACTGAATCCTAAGCCTAGGATGATACTCTGAAAACCCATAGCTCAAATAACATCATAGCATGCAGCAATAATCTCAAAACCCATAGGCCAAACAAATTTCAGTATACAAGCCATACAAGCAGTTTACACACAATACTCTGAAAACCAATCGGCCAAACAAAAAAATATGATTATAAAAGAAATACTCAATATAGAAGAAGAAAGAAGAGAAAAATCAGATCTTTCTGTATCCCAAAGGCCAAATTGAAAACCAAACTTAATTTGCAGAACCCGCACAACCAGAAACAGGAAGGAAAATTCAGGGAGAGAGAGAGAGAGAGAGAGAGAGTAAACTCACTGAGAGGAGCTGCCCGAAGAGACGATATCGACGGCGAGCGGAGACGGCGGCGACGACGACGTAAGTCGCAAGGGTTTTGGGTGGTTCTATCAGAGACCAAGTAGAGAGACAGTGAGAGAGGGAGAAGGGAAAGGGTTTTGCGGGTTTCGTGTAGCGAATGCGAATATTAGTTAAAAAAACGTTTCTTTTGTTACGTTGTTAGGCTGCGTTTGGTAACGATCTAGAAAATTATTTTTGAAGTTTCTTTGCTCTATGCAAACGAAAAAATAGAAAAAATGAAAACAAAAACAGTAGAAACGTGAATTTACGGAATGATAAAAGACAGTTCCATCGTCCCAATTTCATTCAAACAAAAAAAAAAAATGATATTTTGACATAGAAACTGATATACGAAATGTCATTTTTGTCAAAACGTTTCTAACATTTTTTCATTTTATAGGAATACAAAAAAAAAATCTTCTATGTAATATAAGAGAATTATTTTTTGGTTTCAATTAAATGAAGAGAATAAAAAACATAGGAAAATATATAAATATTAGAACATAGTTAAACATGTTTCATTATCTAAGAAACGTTATAAATTTACTTTGAAACATTATAACCTCAAGAAAATATATTCATCATCTTTACATCTTTTACGAAAAAATGTATTAATCATTTCTCGTTTTCTCAAACTTAAATATTTCTAAAAATGAAGCACTTGAAATTCTGAAGGTGGTCATAGCTGAATATCTATCGTTCTTTGAGGTGGATCTGAAGTCACTGAGATCATTGGCATAGTACAATTCGAAGTTGCATTTGGTTTCATTGCATATTTCTAAACAGATTATTTATCAAACATCATTTTTAGATAAAAATAATAATTTATAATGAAAAACAAAAAATTCTAATTTCGCTACAAAATACGAAATGTTGTTTCTGATACAAAAATAATACCAATACCAAAATAAGGAAAAACGAAAAAAACATAAATATCTGTTTCTAGAAACAGAAATATAATTGAAGGTGTTTGATAAGTCATGTTTCTAGAAGTCGATATTAACCAACGAAATAATGGTCATGAATCGTTTCTGGAAACGATGAAACAAGTTCTACTTGTTTTGCTTGGGTCGTTTTTTGAATCATAAATATGTAGAAATTTCAATTTTAATTTTTTAAAAATAAATTAAATGAAACAGTTTTATCAAACGTTTTTTGTTTTGTTTTTACTGTTTCTAGACACAGAAACAGCAGAAATACATTTTTTGAAACGTTATCAAACAGACCGTTAGTAAACTATTTACACATGACAGGTCATTTATAATGGACGGAAGCTTCATCCTCCCATATGGCATCTTTAGCGAGAAAAAACAAAAAGGAAATCTTAAAAAATGAAAACGCCATAACGCCAAAACGCCAAATCTCTTTCAAAACACAGCAAGCGCCTCTCTCTCTCTCTCTCTCTCTCTCTCTCGTAAATCTCAGCTCTGTTTTATTTCAAGATATCCATAGTGATTTAATATCTGATTCTTCTTCTCGTTCTTCCTTTTTGATCTCCTCTTATCAGTTTCGTTTTTCTTAAATCCACGAATCAGATTGGTTTCATTTGGCAGTGAAGTGTTTGGGCTTTGCGTTTGTATCGATTTCATGGCAACGCCACCGTTGAATAAGATTGAGAGAGCTCACCAGATGTATCGTGATGGAAAGTATGAGGAGGCTTTAGCGTTTTATACCGAAGCCCTCACTATGGCGAAGACAAAAGCGCAGAAGATCGCTCTACATAGCAATCGAGCTGCTTGTTATTTGAAATTGCAGGATTTCAAGAAGGTCCTAATCTTGCCTCGTCTCGTGCAATTTTTATTGAAATTTTTGGCTTCTATATTGTGTTTCTTCTGGATTATTGTGATTGGTTACTTGGTTTGTAAAAAAAATTGGTGTCTTCTGTTCAATTTGAATTAGTTCAATCGTTTAAAATGGGGATCTTAGTTTCTGCTGATCAGGATAAATGAAAGACAGCTTTTAAATTAGTTTAAATCTTCTTATATTTCTTGAATCCACATATAAAAATATTCTGACCTGGCCCGTTCATCAACCTTATTTAGTGTTTGGTCTAAATGGTTCTGGTTTAAAAAAGCAGTAGAACCAAATAATTATAGTTATGTACTAACGGAAGTTATTACATGTACCACTGTAATGATAACATGTACCGTGCAAAGTTTAAACATTACACATGTTGGGAGGTTTCCAAAACCTGTATATAAATAAAACTTCTGCACAAAAAAATATATGTACAAGTTGGGCTGATTGATGGGTTGGATGACAGTTAATGGTTCCAGGTCAGCAGTTCAACCTCCTATGTTGGACAAATCATTGCATAAATTATGGATTTGCAGCACAATTGGTTTTTTGCTTTTGGAAAATGGGTTTAAGTGTTTCTCAGCAACCTGATATTTGGTGTTCAACTTCACTATTATCTTTAGTCAACTCGAAGTTGATTTTCCTTTGCAATATGGAAGGCTATATACAATTGACTTAACTATTGAAAAACCTAGATTTGTATCTGGGATTGTGATGAGGAAAGAAGTAATGTGTTCCTACTTCTAATTTCTGAATCGCTAAAATGAATTAATGAGCGGGATAGATGTGTAGTACTTGGAGTTTTGAGGTCTTTAAGGCGCTATAGATAGTACTCTGTGCCAAGGAAGAAAAAGGACAGAAGTGACTTGAACAAAAGGTTGGACGTGACACATTTCTGTGTAATGAAGAAAGTTGTTGGGCCTTAGGGGCTCTAGGTTGTTGCTAGCTTCATTCTTTGCTGCAACCAGCTTTTATGTATCCCAAGTTCTCCAACTCCGCAAGGGTAAAAGAGAATCTTTTAACTGCTGTATTTGATTGGCAAAGGTGGCATGTTTGGAGGCTTCTTCACATTTCTTACGGAGTTAATCTCTTAATCCACTTCTACTCAAATGTACTGCATTGCAAAAAATTGGAGTGTCAAAGCTGGGTAAAAAAAAAAGATGAAAGATTTAGGATGTATTTATGTTCTTTTGTAACAATCAAATATCTAAAATTCTCAATTACCTTAAATCATTGAATCCTTGGGAGATCTGTAGCTATTATTATTATTATTTTGGGTGAGAGAGGGAAAGATATTAATTATTTGTTGTTTAGTTCAGAGGTGAAATATGAAGAAGTCTAATCCCTGCATTTTCTCTTCTTGGAAAATTATTTATTTATTCACGTTTGTGTCGAATCTTTTCAACTTCCATTATCGTACGTCTACTAATGGTATGACTGTCATATTAGGCAGCAGAAGAATGCACTTCGGTGCTTGAGCTGGATCACAAACACACTGGAGCCTTAATGCTGCGGGCACAGACTCTGGTCACCCTCAGGGAATACCACTCTGCACTTTTTGATGTTAATAGGCTCATGGAGCTGAACCCATCTTCAGAAGTCTATCGGAATCTGGAAGCCCGTCTAAGGACACAATTGGTAGCCTCTACTCTCAGTTCTGTGTGAACTTTTTCCTTCTGAATTCTATCATGCTTTAAACTACCAACCAAAGACACTGCTTGTGGACTCTGCGATGTGTGCCACTGGGGTTTGACCATGAACCTTCACCACCAAAAATGAAAATCAATGCAAATTCACACCCAAAAAGGGATTCTTGAGGGACAAAATGAAAAGAAGTTGGGTCTTCACAGATTTCTTTGAAAGAGTTATTGATTTGTGGGTTTGAGCTGTGTCTGGTCCAAACAGCTGAATTTCTGCAAAGGTGTGTGGGGGTCTAGAAGGTCAGTTAAAGGTGTATGATAAGGCTGCAATCTAGGATGCCCAAAATATCGATATGGATGCACACTGATTTGGGAGATAGGATGTCATTTCTTTTCTCAAAATCTAGAACACATATATATATTGGAGCTTTTTAATGTAGGGAGGCTAGGCGGAATTGGGACAACGCTAACACTCCTACAATAACTCAGGATCCTAGTGAACTAACACACAGGACATAGAGACAGAATATGATCAAATTAATAACTGTAAATCAAACCATTAGGATTTTTCAGTCGAAGGGAGGTTCTGTTGGGCTGAATAGGTGCTCAAAATTCTGAGGTCATCCAATGGACAGACCCTTAGGAATCAGATGGGGAAACTCAGAATAGAAAGCTGTAAAACAGGGCAGCCCATGCACCAAGCAGACTGGAAAAATATCAGAATTGATTAACTATTGAAGAACTATAATGACTATTAATCCAGGATGAGGTGCTCAAAATTCTGAGCTCATCCAATGGACAGACCCTTAGGAATCAGATGGGGAAACTCAGAATAGAAAGCTGTAAAACAGGGCAGCCCATGCACTAAACACACTGGAAAAATATCAGAATTGATTAACTATTGAAGAACTATAATGACTATTAATCCAGGATAAAAAAAAAGACTGAATACACCTATTAAATGCCACGACAAAGAAAAGATGCTGCTGGAGTATCACAGGAGAGAATGATAATTGAAAACTAAAGAAAGAAGAATAAGTAGGAAAGGATATGTTCAAGTCTCATACTTGAAATGCAGAGCAGGCCTCCCACTAGGGTTTCTGCATCCCACAGACCTGCATCTCACAGTATAACAGCATAACAACCGTTCTTTTCTCGTAACTTCAATCGCTGGGGACTGTAGGGAGCCCCTTGCTTTATTAATAAACTTCCAAAATCCCTCTCTTGCACAAGCCTTTTCGTAGCCTCAATGGCTTGCTGATTATGTACTCAACCTTGAGGTCGAAGGTTCCAAGCTTGTGTGACACAGTGGACGAAAAAAATCCCTCTCTTGCATGGGGAGGGAGTCCAATTAAATTATTAACTTCCTAGTCTAAAATTACATATCAAAATGGTAACTGAAACCAAATAAAATTGTGTTACTGAAACCTAATTAATACCTAGTAACTGAAATAGAAACTATACTAAAGAAATAGCAACCAATATCCGCATCAATCTCCTTCATATAGTCCCCACTCAAATCTTGCACAAGCCTCACAACTTCTGGAATATCTTCTCCACAATGGCAGGAATGGGTCCAACCAGATCTGTCCTTGAAGCATTCCTGTTCAATGGCGATCTTTGGGGCAAAACAGAGGCTGGACCTGGGTTAGTTGTAAGACCGATGTGGGCCGAAATATGAGCCTGCCTAGCAGTAAAATCAAGGGCCTTGTGTTGCATCACTTTTCTTCCAGCATGCTGCTTCTTTAGTTTCCTCTAAGCACCATATAAATATTTCTTTCGTACTTATATCCTGCCTCCGGGAACTTACTATTAAAATTTTCCTTTAGGTTCCATTTGTTTCCATCTTAAAAGGTGGAAAGGAAAATTTTCTTTGAAATTAGTTTTGACGTAAATTGTAATAATTGACATTGAAAAGCAAGAAAAATTTTACTCCATGTAAATTATTATATACTGTGAAATGTTACAACAAAACAAAAAGTGCCTTAAGGAACTCTCAGAACATGCCATCTATGCATATTTGCAGTAACATAGCAAACGGGAAAGTTGTTAGATGTTGCATTATAAATCATAAGGAATAAAATCCTTTTAAGTTTGGTGTTGCATATTGTTAACCCATTGGTTCCATCACTTAGAATGGATTCGTCTCCATCATCATTTCCTGAATGTTGTCAAGAAATAGAGAAAGAGTAAACTTCTTGAGATTGTTAAGCGATCTTGTTTCATTGTTTTATTTGCATTTTGGTGATCACTCCAAATGGATCCACATGGGACTGTGACTTACATATCCAAACACCAAGCCAAACCATATGAAATGATTTCATTCCTGATTTGTACTAAAATGCCATATAACATATATGATATGAAATGAACCTTGTGAAATAGATGGTGTTGATTCTTGATCATATCATTTTACATATATGCCGAGCATATAAATTATTATTTTTTAATACATTTATACCTGTTCATGACGACATCCCTGAAGCCATGTTGCGAGGATTCTATACCCAGCAATTACAGTTTATAGTGTTTATGTTCCAATTTTTTTTGTTGGACTGTGCCATATCTTTTTCTTCCGATATCAAATATTTTGTTTCGTTAATGTCCAGTCTTGTGGTTGTTGGGCCTCCATGCTCTACATTTTACAACTGGAGTTTTGGTGGGTTTGATTGATGAGGGATGATAAAGTGAAGCATGAAACTGTCTTGGGTATTCTATTTGCGAGTGAATTCCCTCCTTTAAATCTTCAACATGACCTGCTTATTAATTAAGCTATGAGTTGTCAGCTCCAAACTTTTCTTTATTAATGATACTATGTTTCTTGTGATCAACGATGCTTCATAGTATCATCCTTGCAACTTCTCGTATGATTTATCAGCTGCTGCTTTTGAATAATGTTAAGTCAAAATAGTAGTATAATGATCAAAATTCTCTGGTACGACTTTAATTGATTATGGTTTCTCCTTGAGTAAAGTCGCTGGCTCCGATACCCGAATCTGAAGAAGAGTCATTAATGGCTGAGCTGGAAGAAGAAGAAGAATATGAGGAAGAGGAGTGTGAAAAAGAGAAAGGGAAACCAGTGGATGTAAGAGCGGGCAGTAATCAGAAAGCTGAATCCACAAGCACCAGTTCTGATCCTGAAGAGAAACCAGTGGATGTAAGAGCAGGCAGTAATCAGAAAGCTGAATCTGCAAGTGCCAGTTCTGATCCCCAAGTTTCTACCTCGCAAACTCAAAGCCTCAAGGACTCACCTGACCACCACTCCAGAGCATGGGAAGCTATCCCAAAACCAAAGGGACATTCTAACCTGGATTATTCACGGTGGGACAGAGTTGAAGATGATTCAAGTGAGGATGATGAAGATGAAGACGATGAATGTCAACCTCAGTATCGGTTCCGTGTGAGGACTGTTGGTGTACGGCCAGTGAAATGAAGACTGCTATTCCTTGTCATGATTTCATGGCTGATATGGTCAACAATATCATATAAGTGATGAATGTAACAACCTGGTGTACATCCAAGACCGTATTATCAAGAATTTGGTTATTGACTGCAATTGGTCACCGTATGATGTACCAATCATGATTTCTACTAAAGCTAATGACCCACGAAAGCTGTGAATTCCTCTTTAAGAACGGATATGGAATATACGTCAGATCATGTCATTTCTCTCCACCAGAGCCAGCGTTTAGGCTAAGGTGAGTATTAGCACCATTTAATAATTTAATGATTTATCTTTCAGTTGGCTGATGCAGTTGCCATTTGGTGCACCAGCTGATATGGCCACTTTTTGTAACTGATTTTTCTTCTGTACTTGATTTGCAGGGACTTCACTTAGGAATCAGCTGTGGTGCATGAATCATTTGAAGAGATCTCTAGTATCTTGATATTTCCTCAAGTGTCTCGGTTCCTGCAATCCTAATCATAGTCCGCCGTGAAGGCTACTAACACCTGTCTAACTTACAGAAGCTCATGAGATGGATTGGATCTTTGTAAAATAATGTAGGTTGCATTAGCTTGCAGCTTGTTCTTAAAACAGAGATTGTCACTTTCAAATATGACCAGTAAAAGCATACGACATAATGTTTCATTGTGATAGCATTGCCCTTTATTTTGATTCATCAAGGTGGTCCAACTCCGAAACGTCCAAAGGTGTGAAAAGGTTGATGGATCTGACAATTTCAACTTATGAGCATGATTAATGTGGATTTAAAGCTAAAAATGCTGAAAAACTACTCAGGTATCTCTACATTCATGTGCATAGCATGCCTTCATTTACACGTTGTTGGATGGCATTCTAAACATGGAAGTGAGCATCTCTTCCTACCATGTGAAAAAGTGACTCTGGCAATTCTGGGCATTGGATATCTTTAGGAAGGCTATAGATTGGCTCCATGGCAATCATATACCTGTCTATATAAAGGCTTACAGACGTGTGTGTGTATGTCAATGCACCCACATGATGGTATATTTGTGAAATTTCCAATGCTTTGTTATGTTAGGGATATAAATGGATAGTTGAAACTTGATGTGAAGAGATTTCAGCAGATGACCTTCACCTTGAATTCCACTAAGGATGCAAATGGATAATTGAAAATACGTATTCATTCGTGTTTGAACCCATATAGGGAGCAGTATTTAAAATCCGTTTGAAAGTTACTTGGATGTGGATACAGATATTTTAATTTCAGACTAGATATTATGCAATCCATTTAGGTCCAATTATAAGAATATGATTAAATAATATTTTTTTATGAATAATAATTTGTAACATTAAATTACCCTTATCAAATTTACGGGATACTACAAGTAATTAAACAAGAAATTATATACAAAAATTCATAAGGACATCAATATAATTTCAATTATGACCATTGTAGCCTTGTAGGGGTAGTGGATTCAGCCCCTCCCCTTCTTTGTCTTTTTGAATTTTCGTCTTCTCTCCCACTTAATGTAGTGATCAACTCTCCAATCTCCGTAGAGATGTAATAAGACAATTGAAAATCCATATTCTATTTGTGTTCGTACCTATTTAGAGGAATCCGTATTTATAAAAACAAGTTTTTAGAAACTATCCGAATCCGTTCGAAAGCTAATCAAATATAGATAAAGTGTTATATTCAACTCGAATTAGATCCATTACACCCTAGGCTCTACTTGTCCACAAAAGCTTTGTAGTAATTCAGAAATAAATGATATAATTGGTCAAGATGCATAAAAAGATTTTTTTTTTTAAATAAAAGCACAACGAGGATCATATCCATACTATTTTTTCGCTTAATCTCTTTCACTATTCTAAGTGGTTATTCTATTCTAGATAATGAAGAACTTGTCATTATGAGTTCTTAGCTTCTAGTCTTTCACTATTCTAAGTGGTTATTCTATTACTAACCAATTTTAACCAACAAATAACTTAGGCGACACAATAACAGCTTTTCAATTATTTTATCAACCTATTTACGTAGCAAATTCCACTCGCCCCATGGTTGGGAACTAATGATTGGGTTACCTCCAAAGATTTTTTTAATTTACTATGTTTTCAATAAACTTATCATACATAAAATGGCATTCTTGATATTTTACAGTTGGAAATTATCAACTTTATTGAGGAATTGATCAATTCCCTTCTAAAATAGGAAGTTGCATTTCAACCTTGCCATTCCCAAGGGTTAATCCAAAAAATCTGTTCATTTTCTTACTTCTATTTTCTTTTCAAAGAATATATTCCTATGGTTCTTTCGTCTTTAAATAATAAATTTTATGTGTTTCTTATGATCTCATTTTTGTTTCTGTCATCCACAAATACTATTCAAAGAATATATTCCTTTGGTTCTTTAGCCTTTGAAATTTACCGTACAAGATGGGAGGGAGGACCCCTATGCAGAAAAAGAGAGTACATGTAAGGCAACAACCATGACAAATAGAAAACCATCAGAATGTCCTCTTCCATAAATCTTTGATGTCATGCACACAGGACAGACAGATGGCACAGTCCTTCAATACTACAAGAAGACATCTCTCCTGAGATTCTTAATTCTGTGGACTCAAAAACATCTCTGCAATTCCAAAGATATCTATTTCTGTTGTAAATGATGGAACACAACCTTACTGGACCTTGAGCGCTTCTCTGTTTCACCATTTTGATGAAGATCGATTCATATCAATAAATGGAATGAAAAAGACTAGATCTAAAATGCTGCGTCAAGTACGCCTAGTCTGTTAATAAAGAAGAGATGCTGGGCTGAATTGGTTTAGAAACCCAGTAGGTAACACTTCGAAATTACACCTGTGCAGCAAGAATTTCATTCCATGTGTCGGGAATGCCAGGTAGGCACCAATGCAGGCAATCATTAACACCGTCCATCGCTTTATTACTATACCTGGATATGTGGCCCTCATCTCTCAACTCAGAGAGAGGAGTTATATCCAGGATCTTAACCCCTGTGCCCTTCGCAGCATCCGCAACAACAGGATCACTGGGCTCATCTTGAGAAACTATACTCCCTCCAGTCAATGGAGTGGTATTATCACAGTTACCTCCAGTATTCCAATCTCCATTGCGGAAATGCCTAGGTGAGATGGTCCTAAAGAAAGCTTTAAGCTGTGGATGCTTCGGGAGCTGTGAATTTACCCACTTGATAATACTATATACTGCAAAATTCTTGGCGTTCCAAATTTCTGCACGCTTTCTATCATTGTTGGGCATGCCATTCACATACATCACCCACCGGTTAGCTCTAAGCTTCCCTCTATTCCAGTGGTGTCCTGTATTAAGAACTAAAACATTAAACCTGTCAAGGTAACGGCGCAAGAATGCCACTGGCCTGTCGAGATGCATGGCATAGTAGGTGCCTGGATCTGTGACATTTAGTGGCTCCAAGTCACACAGGCTTGCAGACCAGTAATAAAGAATGGTGGTATTAGTGCTTGGGAACCGATAAGCCCAACCATCAGGGCGAATAGCACCACGAGCTTTGACAAGACCATACTCCCATCCAACATCTTGGACTTCTGGGCTCTCTTTACCACCTGTTACCATACACATAAAAGATTGGAACTGCTGCCTTCCCAAGGAATCCCCAACAAAAGCAAGAGTCTTGTCCTGCATCCTGGAGTCCATGATCAATGTCAGAGCACTGGGAATACCATGAAAACATAAGTTTGGACCAAGAAAAAAGGGGGGGGGGGATGAATGGCATATCACAATATGCAAAATAAGTGGTTAAAGTTCTCTTCTCATAAATGAGAGTAGACCTGACTGCTGAAACTATAAAAGAATGCAAATGGAATAAAGGAGAAGCTACCTCCTCAAGAATGCTGATCCCTCAAACTCCGGCATCTCACAATTTTCTGGCTGCCACCGGAACCCTTCATAGGAAAAATCTATACGTCGGGTCAGTCGACAAGCCCACATTCCCGACAACCACTGCTTACATCCAAACCCAGAATACAATGGGCGCCTTTTATCCACAACCCAGCTGCCTTTTGCATAGTTACAAACTGTATTTGCGAAAAGAGAAAGCCCTTAATATGAATCAAATTAGGCTGTACCTAGGAGTAAAATCACTGCATTTTTTATAGCTAAAACAATCATTAACAAATCTCACAAATCAAAAGGCAAAACAAATATGATCTGTATTTTGACCAATCTAATATCAACAAGATAATTGGTTCATTAAAATCAGTAGAAAATACAAATATATTTTTTATAGATAGATGTAGTGAAAGAGAACGTAACAAGAGATATGAGAATGAGCTTAACTAAGGACAAATTTTGGGGCATTTCTCATGACAAGGCTGGAAAAGAAAAATTAAACCAATCTCAATCTTTAATATGCTTTCCCTCAAGAAGAATCCTTACCATCCTTAATAATACAGAAAGGTTCTGAAAGTTCAAAGTTCATCAAGTAAAAGGTATATATTCCAGTTTGCCACCAGAGCTGTAGATACTACCTTTTGATAGTTTATGGTATCATCACCAAAAGGTAGAGAGGAAAGGATTATCTCAAACCCTAATGCCTAAGCCAATTTTGCCTGTAGCTCAGAACCAACCACGCCATACTGATCAAACCCATAGTCCTACTGAGCTCAACAATTGGTCTGAAATACTGGTCTCAAGACCCTGCCTTGCTGAACGGATAAACATAAGAAGCACTCTGAAATCCTCAACAAACCAGACAAGTTGGTCCACCCAGCCAGTGAGTTGTACAGGAGTGGGTTCTCTGGTTGGCTCACAAAACTAAGATTAGCTTTTTCTTTTCTTTTTTTTTTTTTTTTGGGTAAAGAAACTAAGGTTAACTGGGTGGCATCTATTTGTGCCACGTGACAGGTCGATGGAGCTGAAATTTAGTGGACAGCTACATCCCAAGTTCCCTTGCTCGCATCTCAAGCCGATCTGAGCTGACCAAGTGGCAAAAGAAAGCATTAAAAAATCTGGGACTACCAAGAGGGTGCAGGGAACAACTGAGTGGTGCATGGACATACATGGGAGAGTATACCATTAAATATGAGGATAAATGATTATATTTGTATTTGGAAATCGACACATGGCTAATACTGACTGTTCTTTAGAATCCAATAGTTGGAATTGCCATATCATCCTCCTTCCACATGGCAGTATTAGGCATGCAACGTAGCCTGGGTGACCCAAACAAAGATCCCTTTGTTACGTATTTTAAATAGAAGAAACCAATAATAAGATGCCTTCCCCCATGCTTGGGCATATGGAAGGAAAAGGAGTTAAAACGTTAATATTACATACAAATATACATATATACATACATACATACATACAAAGCATAATTGTCAATAGACGTCCAAACACCCTTTGCTAGAAGGGTGCCTAGGTTCGCCTTATTTTTTGCCTCCTATAACACCTAGATTGCCAAGATGCCATGACAACTATGATACAAAGAAACCATATATAAGAATAGAATCAATTTGTAGGAATACACAGAACTGTAGAAGATACATGTATCCACACAAAACAAAAGAACTCACTTTTTTTTTTGGGAGGGGGGGAGATAAACTTTGGCCTTCAGGAACATCAGAATATTTTCATCGATTATGCGGATTTCTGATGCATGACAATTTTTCCCGTAGCTCAGAACCAACCACTCCATACTGATCAAACCCATAGTCGTACTGAGCTCAACAATTGGTCTGAAGGTCTCAAGACCCTGCCTTGCCGAACGGATAAAAATAAGAAGCACTCTGAAATCCGCAACAAACCAGACAAGTTGGTCCACCCAGCCAGTGAGTTGTACAGGAGTGGGTTCTCTGATTGGCTCACAGAACTAAGATTAGCTTCTTCTTTTTTTTGGGTAAAGAAACTAAGATTAACTGGGTGGCATCTATTTGTGCCACGTGACAGGTCAATGGAGCTGAAATTTAGTGGACAGCTGCACCCCAAGTTCCCTTGCTCGCATCTCAAGCCGATCTGAGCTGACCAAGTGGAAAAAGAAAGCATTGAAATATCTGGGACTACCAAGAGGGTGCAGGGAACAACTGAGTGGTGCATGGACATACATGGGAGAGTATACCATTAAATATGAGGATAAATGATTATATTTGTGTTTGGAAATCGACACATGGCTAATACTGACTGTTCTTTAGAATCCAATAGTTGGAATTGCCATATCATCCTCCTTCCACATGGCAGTATCAGGCGTGCAACCTAGCCTGGGTGACCCAAACAAAGATCCTTTCGTTATGTATTTTAAATAGAAGAAACCAAGAATAAGATGCCTTTCCGCTATGCTTGAGCATATGGAAGGAAAATGAGTTAAAACGTTAATATTACATACAAATATACATATATACATACATACATACAAAGCATAATTGTCAATAGATGTCTAGGCACCCTTTGCTAGAAGGGTGCCTAGGTTCGCCTTATTTTCCCCCTCCTATAACACCTAGATTGCCAAGATGCCATGGCAACTATGATTCAAAGAAACCATATATAAGAATAGAGTCAATTTGTAGGCATAAACAGAACTGTAGAAGATACATGTATCCACACAAAACAAAAGAACTCACTTTTTTTTTTTTGGATAAACTTTGGCCTTCAGGAAAATTAGAAAATTTTCATCGAATATGCGGATTTCTGATGCATGACCTAAAGATAAAAGTCGAAATCTGGAAGTACTATGATTATTTTTAGGGTAGATCATATTTAGACATATTTGAGAACAGAGGCATTCCCTTTTTATTCTAGTTTTATCAATCATCCATTTCAACATCCTCATTTCAGCACCACTTATTTCATTTATGTGTTTTCACTTCGCCACCTCTCCACCACCCATAGTTGTCAAGGTGGCTAGGCAAATCAAGGTGTTGGAGAGGGTTCAAAAATAAGATGACCAAGGCGCTCGCCTAGGTGACCAAGGTATCACCAATGCCTTGACAACTATGCCACCACCACCATGGCAGCGGCAAAGAAGAAGAAGAAAAAAACACACCGGTCTTATATTTAATTAAATGTTACTGTGGTCGGCCACCCATGAAAGCTTCCACGCTTGAGTGAGACGATTTCCTTTGTAAATTAAATTCTTGCCCTATGAGCATGAAGATTGAACAAACGGAACTGCATTTGTACAAAAAACAAAGAACCAGCACTCTTAAACAAGGAGGAAAAGTGATTAGAGCACTGCAATATACCTTTTGTCTCTGCAGAGGATGTTGCCAAATCACGAATATTTTCTATGTTTTTAGTGGAATTTGTAGTAGCTGAACTAATTGGTGTCACAGAGAAATCTTGTACCAGCGGTTCATTTCTTTTTTTGTGTGAATAATCTTGTACCAACGGTTCATTTCTTTTTTTGGGTGAATAATCTTGTACCAATGGTTCATTTCTTGTTTTCCCTGTTGCAATTGCATCTGAAAAGTTCTCCTCAAAATGCCCTGTGGGGTTTATAACTTGGGATGGTTTCATATGAGAATCCACTGGATACTCTGCAACAGCACAGAACAAATGTTAAAGATCATGAAAGAGACTATGTGGCTGCTGACACATCTCAATGTTCAAATGCAAGCAGGTTAATGAAGATTTTTCACCAACAAATCCACATACTGAAGAAAAAATGGATATTAATTCAAGATATAGTAACACTGAAGAGTAAGAAATGCATAAGAAACACATACAGAACTGATATATTCCAAGGCACAATCAACATGTGATACAGCTTTTGGTAGTCCAATCATTCTCTTATATTTGATACTTCTTCATTCACATGAAAATCAAAATTACATACTATCTGCTCAAATTTTTCTCACTTGATTTTTGCAATTAACTTCTGAATGTTGGCTCGAGTGATAAATGTGATTGGGGAAAGGTCATGCCTACTCTTATTATACAGATTATCATATTTTCCCAGATACAGAGATGATTAGGGCAAAGAATCATAGATCTCAAATAGGCCTGCAGGTAATGGGCCAATTAACATAAGACTCAGGCTTCCTAGGGAACCAATTGGACCAGATTGTATTCTGGTCTATATTCCAAATTATGAAAAACAGCAACTGAACAGAAATAAATAAAAGAGATTTTGTGACAGATCTATAACCAGAATTTAAGGGTGAGGAATAAAACAAACTCAGACAACAGAACTGAGTTGGGCTAGACTGAAACTAGATGAAATTGATAGCAGCACAAAACAGGCAAACTAGAAAACAGAATACAAGAACTGCAACCAGAAAGAAGAAAACTAACCAGTTAAGGACGTTTAATAAGTCTTAGTAGCAGCAACACACTAAAATTTGTAGAAGAAAAGGAGGTGGACGTATCATGGGAAGGAAAGAGAAGAGAAAAGAGAAGAACAGAGGAGAACCCAGAGAGAGGAACTCCAGTAACAGCTGGTCTACTCATTGAAAAGCCATAATACCAAAAACAGAAATTCTATTTCAAAAAATCTCATATGGCCAGAGATCAGGGTACATATGCTCATATAGATCACTTAATTTGACTCCTATTCTGACTGGAATTTTCCTAATCCAAATATAAAAATAGCTCATTGCAAAGAAACCCACAAAACTAAAGAGAATTTGATATTTATTAAATTTTTGGCTTAGGCTGCAGATTCTCAAGTCTCAAATGAAGAGAATATTTAGGTTTTCAAGGACAATTTACCTCTGGTTTTTCGGTTGTATTATATCCCACATGGGAAAGTAGAAATTTCTTATAATTTGGTAAAAAATCCTTAATTTGCTTCTGAAGCCAAACAATAACAATAATAATAACAGAAATAGGAAATGTTTGTTACATTGCCACATCACAACAAGATTGCCTTGAAAGCCATCTCTTAGCAAATGTAGGCTGATTTAACCAATAAATGGCCACCCTATATCAACCTTTTCTCTTTGTATTTCCAGCCATTAAAACAATCAGTCCAAAGTTGAATTCCGAATAAATTTTTGAAGCTTTGTATAGCCACAAGTAAAATGCAATTGGACAAAACACTGACTACATGATTAGTTGTTATGGACAACATCCTCCCCACAAAATTTGAGCCCAAAATAAATTGCCAACCGGCAGATATTAGGGCCATCGATGGCACCTCGCTTTATACAGGTTTTGAAGAAAACCTTGACAAATAACATTAATGATAACAATGATACTGAGATAATAACGCAGATAATATCATGCAGGCAGCAGTTTTAAAGCTTTAAAGATGATGAAAATCCCATACTTACTTTGGAATAACATATATATATATATATATTTTGTATAAAATGCAGATAGTCGAAAGTGAAAAATAGACCCTTATACATGTTTCTTCTCTATCTCTAATGAAAGTTATGATTACTAGAGTCTAAATTCCTCTCAAATTGAGAGAGCGAAAGGTTTTTTAAACATTATTTTATTTGGATTCACAAAGGGCCATAAGCAAGATTAGCACTAAGGTGGCGCATTGGCAGTGTTAGATCTCTTTTTGAAGGATTTCTGTACTAAACAAAACGAAAAACCTATATAAAACTCATCATTTCTCAATTATTTTTACCAACCCCCAACCTTTCATATGATGGTTGTATAATAGATAACAAAATGAAATTATCTAACCAGGAACATACGGATAAAGACCAAGACAAACCTGAGTATGGCATCACAAACTGATCTTGGGCTGGCAGTAACGAAGTAACAAGGGGAGTCTTTTCCCATGCCCAAAGAACAATGGTTGTGCAAATGAGAACAACAAGGATAAAAGAGAGTTTATTCCCTCTCAATCTATAAATAGTTCCTCCTTTCATCCTTACTGATGAAGAGCAAAAGATTCAATTCCTTGTCCAGGTCATAAAGTTGGAAGACACGGAATGTTCCTGCTACCATAAAAAGAGCTTTCTTTTGATCATCTCTCCATGGAGGATAGCTGGCATGACTTCATCTTTTTCTACATTGGTCCATCCAGCTGTACTCACAAAAGTCGTATAATTAAAATCAAAGCAAAGAGATAGAAGCTGCATGAATAAAAATGTAGAGGAAGTAAAGTTAGTTCAGGTGAGCTTGACAATATGCATTTGCTTTATTTCCAAATCATCATCTCAAATTATCAACAAAAAATTTGATTGGTGCAAGACAAAAGAAATAATTGTTTTTGATAGGACATTGTTCAAGCTCTGGCATGAAGAAAAGCTTTTTTTTTGTGTGTGTGTGTGTGTGTGTGGTGCATCTAGGTTGTGAAGAGCATTTCTATTTCCATTAGGTAACTAATTTGATTTAATTCCACTAAACTGTTATTGAGTTTACATGGAACGGATGACTCTCTATAGGGAACAAACTTTTAGTATCCCGAATTCAACATATAAACTGCTACCTATCTAGGTATCAATACTTGATACATTGGTATACACACAACCTCTAACCCTTCTGTCCATATGCTACCAATGTCTATCCTTTCAAGAACGTTATTCATGAAATCCCAATTAACATTATCCCCTGGTTCCTCTTATTGCAACTTGCACAGCACACTACTCAACTTTCTAGACTTCAACAACAAAACTATGTCCACCATAATCAAGATTCAATCCAAGATTTTCTCTATACTCTATCCACAACAAATGCTCCTTGTGTAAACCCATCCAACATTGCCTATAGTCTTCAAAAGGACTTAGCAATGATTTTATACATACTCCCAATGATCCAATCAAACTCAAGGGCTGAATCTCTCAGTTTTATTACACCTCCTTTCTTGGGAATGGGAATACATTGCAAACATAATCTTAATAACCCTGCTCTGTCAAAAAATTTTAAACACCCTCAGGCCTCATCAATCCTCCTTGACAATCTACTAACCAGCCTGAAGAAGGCACAGAGAAACCATACGACCTTGGAGCTTTATCACATCTTGTTCAAAAAACAGCTTCTTTCACCTACTCAACCATGAACTCTCTTTCTAGCCAGAGAGCCCTAAAGACTTAATATATCCCAAGAAAATCCCTTCACCTCTCCACATGATCTCAATTGAGATGCATAAAGATGTCTATGAGATCCCACTAAAATTATCTCTTTACCAGCTCCTCAAAATTGATCATTGTCCGTGACCATTTTCACAATCTCATCCTTCATCCTTTGAGCTTCAGCTAGTCTACTAAAATATTTAGTATTCCCGTTGCCCAACAGATCTATTTATGTCTCAAACTCTCAATTTATGTATCCAGCTAACTTCTTCATTCCCTACCACCAGCTTCAATCTGCCTCCCAATATAACAACTCTCCTCCAACTCAAGTCTCAATTAGGCCCAGTTCGTAAAAGTTCCAAGAACACCTCTGCAGCAGAACGTTCTGAAATTTCACCAAAATGGGCACCTTATAATTTAATGTTGAACATGTTATGAGAAGGGCATCCTTGAACTCAAAACTTGACCTGTGTAATAGAGGCTGGGAACGTCTGATATAGACTCCAGATCAGAATAATCCAGTAGAGGCTAGTTCAAAAAATCACAGAAAAGTGAAAACATAGCCACAAATAGGAGAACCTTATAACTCAGAAAGAGTCAGCAGAGCAACCCAAAATTCCAGTCAAAAGGTCTATTCTGTCAGTAGAATAAGCATGTAGAATCTGAAGAACTTCTGATAACAAAAAGGCAGATATTGAGAAATGCTAATACTACTAGGAATAACAGTAGCAGATCTAGAACTGTAGTAATCAACCAGAAATTTAAGAAAGCAGTTACAGAATTTCAGAGAACAATGATGTTTCAAATTTGAGCCAAAACAGTAGAGAAGAATCTCTTATCTCTTACAAGAAAACTAGAGTGAAACCAGGACGATGCAGGGACTGAACAACTCGTAGAACTGACCTGCGATTCTGGAATTAAAGAGATAGAAAGATAAATGGATGACACAGGCCAGGAATCCACCTGAGCCTTCACTTGGAATTCTTCAAACATGCCTAAATCCACTCAAGCATAGCACTGGATCCACAGCACAACAGTTGCAGAGAACTGAGAATTAATTAATCAAACCATGGGGAAGGCCTTATGCCTTTACACATATTATAAATTTTGTAAAACCAAAACGTGATTGATTTAGGAAAGACCAAGATCAATCCAGATTCCAGAACTGAAAAGCAAAATAGACTCAAACTCGTGCAATCGACCAGCGAGGAACAGAAGTCCTACTCCACCTAGGGCTCTAAGAACCCAAGCCAAATTGGACTGAAAAGCTAACAATACTTAATCCAGCCTTAACAATATCAATTGATGACAACCAGATGATAAAATAAAACTACTAACACAACCCCACAATAGAACTGGAATTCCTATTAAAACTAAGAATCTGAAACTGCAAACTACTTCAGCCTCTTCTTGCTCTTGTAATTAGCATCTGCACCAATGTCATTCTACTGATGTTCTCAGAACATTGCCAAGTTGAGCCTAATTACCTTAATTATTTAACATTGAACATATAATAAGAAGGCCGTCATTGAACTCCAAAAATTGTAACCCTCCCTTCGCTATTCACATTCACTGATAAAATCTTAAAATCGCTCGTAATACTTGTAACCCTCCCTCCTCTATGTTTATCACTCCAGAAAGTAATAACATTCAAATGGCATACAAGATACAAGGGATCGTCCCATGACTGAATAATTTCATTCAATTCTAACCATGGTCATGCCATTTTAATGTTATTACATTTAAAATGAAACCAATTCATTTGGCTAGCACAAGGAGGATCCCTTGTGTTAGACCAAGTGAAATTCACATCAGATAAAAAAGTCCCTCAATTCATATTCTACGATAAAGTCCCTCACATTACTAGTAATATTCCCTCCTCCATGTTTCTCATCAAAGAGTTAAACTACGTCAAAATCACCCCCAAGACACCGGGTGCGATCCCATATAATTGATAAATACCATTCAATTCAAACCATAAGTCACCCCACATTCTTAGACTGTGAGGACCATCTACCAACGTCAAACCTCCGAATAAAATTACTGTCCACAGTTTTCAGTCCGGTTGTAGTGTATACCCCAAAAAACTCCTCTAACTGTCCAAAGCATCTTGAGTCAAGATAACTAATAGATCTCCAAAAGCACCAACTTATGGGATAAGATACTACATTACTACTATTACTTATCTTTCTGTATAGGGGAGCAGCTTAGGAACATAAGCCAAACATATAAAGCCTCTGATGATGAGAAAACGGAGAGTGATTCCAGTTCAAATGATATGAAAATAAAAGCTCCAACCAAGGAATAGTAAATTGAAATTAGAGCATCAAGGTGGAATTCATGATTGCTGGCATTGATCAGATCCATGCCACTGCCCCATTAAGTTGGGATAAGGCTGAGTTGTTGTTGTTGTTGTTGTTGCTTATGATATATAAAGTAGATTAGATAACATTATGAAATTTACCAGGCCACATTGCATCGATGCACTGGAAAGCTATCTCGTCACATTTGATTGATTCCCTAGACATCTGTTGCATTCATTGTTTCTCAGATTGTTTTGGATGTGAAGATTGTCTTAGAACAGCAATTCTTCATGGAGAATTTTCTCTATGATCTTGCTGATATGGTGGAGAGGTCCCTGTAAAGAAGAGATTTTAGATGGATACATGGAAATTTTGGAATGACACCAAAATTTATAATTGGATCAGCAACAACATTACAACACTAAAAGCCCTAGATCTTCCACAAGCAACCAAAAACAAATCAAATGCAACGGGAATGAAGAGCCTATTAAAATGGGGGGAAAATCCGAGTTATGATAATAGCAAGAATTGCAGTCCATTTATCACATCTATAGACAGAGACTATACCCCAAAAGCAAATTATGCATAGAAAAATACATGCAAGTAAGGAAAAATAAGATCAAAACAGTACTTTTGAAAGAAAAAGAAAAAAATCTAACTCTGTATTCTCTCAAACTTACATAATCAAAAACGAAGATTATACGTGAGTGAAGAAAGTACAGAAGTACATGACTTTCGATTTGAAGTTCTCACAGAAAAAAAGAATCAAGTTGCAGGTGCCGGAATCCGTCTACAGAGCCCGAAAGAACAAGAGAGAGAGAGAGAGAGAGAGAGAGAGAGGACTTTACCGTAGTGCGAAGAGCTTGTGTTGCGAGAAAGGGAGAACGGACGTAGGACCGTAGCTTGCCTAGAATATAGAGTGCCGCAGATTAACATACGGAAATGGCTTCAAACTGTTAATACTTAATAGGTTTTTGCACCGCACGGAGAAGGGATATCTTCAAAAACTCTTCTACGGCGGAATTGTTAGAGATTGCTCCTTGAGAATAAAGGATATTAATTATTATAGTAAAATAATTATCGCCATTAACGCAATACGCGTACGCCGTACGGTGACTGGAGCCGGATCTACTTTGACCGCAAGGCTTCTTTCACCACGGTTTCCTTTTCTTTATTAATTTCCTCTCTCTCTATCTCTCTCCGCCGGTTTTAGCGGAGTGCTTTGTAACTCCCTGTCTTTTAGGACAGTGGTTGGGCCACCTGTGACTAAACTTAAATGCCACCTTATCAACATTGTAAATGTTTTTTTTTTTTTTGGTAAACACATTTGAGGCCATTTGTATAAGTTATGGTGTAGACAACTTTAACGTGTGGGAGCATCTTTAGTATACGACGGCAGCATGCATGGTCTTCTTGCGTCCACTTGTGTCTTGCAACCCGTTTGATAATGTTTCTATTATTTCTATTTCAAAAAACGACAGAAACATAAATTTTCATTTCTATAAATAAAATAAACATAATTGAATGTGTTTGATAAGTCATGTTTCTGGAAGTCGGTAGTAACCAGTAAAAGAATGGTCACGAGTCGTTTCCAAAAACAGTTAAACAAGTTCTACTTATTTCACTGTGGGTCGTTTTTTGAACCATAAATATGTAGAAATTTCAATTTCAATTTCTGAAAACAAATATAATGTAACAATTTTATCAAACGTTTTTTTTTGTTTCTTGAAACGTTATCAAACGGGCCCTTGGTGTAAATAACACCAAATTGATAAGATTTTTTCTCCCATAAAATAAATTCCTACTAGGTTGGAGGGTGGTTGCATCCAAATAAAGAAGGAGAAATGATGGCCTTGCATTTTGTGAAATGTGAAAATCTCAATCCTAGTATATGCTCTCATTGGCTCCTAGTCTTGTGTAGGGGCTATGCAATTTGATAATGATCCCCCACCTATAAAAGACAAAGGGAAGAACTCTTTTTCGGAACATGACCTATGTTGATGCTCCTATGTGTATATCTTTCTCCTCCCTCTGTGAAAAGAGTCATTCGAGACTTGTTTGGGGGGAGGAGAGATAGACACGTAGGCTGTACTTCCGACAAAAATAAGGGAAAATGCTCTTTGAGGCTGAGGTGTACTAATGCCTTCTTACAATGGATTATTATATTAAATATTTTTTTGAAATAAAAAATAATTTAAAAAATTATTGTGAGAGGATGTAGAAGAGTTGAGTTTGTTGATTCTCAAAGTACGAAATTATCAAATGAATACATCAGTTTGGCATGTCCAATAACTCATGTATGGTATTTAAAACGTCTTCCTAATTATATCACAAATCTTTTATATAAAC
>NC_056560.1:23144508-23163950 GCF_013358625.1 Macadamia integrifolia | reverse complement strand
GCCTAATATATTGTGATGTGTAATTTGATTGAAATTATGATTTTACTGAATAAGAAATTGTCATCCCATTCCATGTGATTGGAAAGCCCTGAGCCCCTGACTCCGACATGTTCCTCGAGAGGAATAACTTGTGTGCTCGAAGACCCTCTCCCAATAAATAAAGAGAGTGTTCCTCATGTTCTAGCGTGGGTGGAATCTTCCATACCACACCAATTGTGATTTGCGAAATGATATTGCCTACTTGAGACCCACTAAGTTTGGGTATTAAAGGGAAATATATATTAAAAAAAAACAATAATAAGTGAGTTGGTGACAATAAGTTGTTGGTCCTTACCCAATCTGACGGGCGTCACTCTCGAAGAGGGACCGTATTGAAACCGATCCTGTAAAAACCCGGAACCGATGGATATGTCTGAATTTAATGATTAGAGTGATTAATATTTTAGAACAAGAACTGGACTAAATTACAAAACAAATATGTTTGAATTTATTTTACCTTATTTTTTGTTGTAATTATTAATTTAGTCTAATAATCTATGAAATTGCCCCATTATTTTGTTGGTTTCCACTTATTATTCATTCTCGAGGGTTAAACGTACTCATGTTAAATTTGGCATTGAGTCAAAAGCATGATTTGATGAATCATAATGGATTAGATCGGTTCAGTGTTGTCCTTGATCAATATCTTAGTGATGAATCACTACGAACACAAGGTAAAATAGTAAGAAAAAATAAAATTTTTATTGAACTCAGGATATTTTTGTCCAATCTAGATCAATCAGGATTAGATTAGTATTGACCTTGACTGATCCTAACCCCAATTCCATCTTCTCAAACCTTGGTCCACAAGTTTATATTTCAGAGATTTTGTCTAATCATGGATTATATAAGGGTCCAATACATGAGCTAAATATATTTTCTTTGGGTTTCAATGGTTGGCATTTTGGTTTCAAACCGATCAAAAAGAGGACCGATTAAGGCATTCATTCAACCAAAAAAAATAAATTAAGGCATTCAATGATTAAAAAAAAAAAAAAAAAAAAAAAAAAAAAAAAACCCACTTCAAGCCAAAACCTAGGGCACTAACATAATTGATTATTGATGACCATTCTACCAAACCATAAGTTTTGAACATGTTAATTTTTATTATCATTATCTATCTTTGAAATAAGTAGGTTGACCTCCTTCAGAGCTATTATGGTACTTATCATAAACCTCCTTGAAAAGGATAGATAATCTTAACTAGCAAATATATTAAATTATCTCTAAACAAAAAACTATATTAAGCTAAAGTATGAGGAATGAAATTATAATTTGTAAATAAGATGTATCAAGTATCACGCATCACGGGAATTAAGCTTTAATTGTGATTTATCTAAATGTCTATCTTACATTTTTAGCCAACGAAATGATTAATATGATGATATAAACCTCATAAAATCTTTAAATTCCTTGTTTTACTTTACCTTCTCTGTGCTTGGAATTTTGTTGGATAATGTTCATGATAATGTAAATAGGCCTCTATATTTTGTTTATATATTTCAATTATTATTATTTTTGTTCTTTCTTCCACTAAAACCAAAAACCTAACCCATGCTGCGCCCGAGCCCATGCCCAATCCAGAGTCAGAGCCTAACCTTAGAAAACAGGAGCTTGACTATGGGCTTGGGCAATTTTGCTAGTTTGACTACCCAGTGCTTATCTTGTGATGTTCTCTCTCTCTCTCTCTCTCTCACACACACACACACACACGCACACACACACACACACAAATGGCTCAAAAGATGTTCTACCTAAGAAAAAAAGGCTCAAAAGATGAATACCCCTCTTCCAAGCAAAATCATGGGCTTGAAAATGTTTTCCTTGGGTAACATCCACCATTACTTTCCATTTGGACTTATAGTATTTCTTGATTGTCGAGTGATATTATTGTAACTTGAATTTCTCGATCGAGTTTTTTGTCACCCACAGTGAATAGAAAGCCTCTTAAGACACCACATCTAAACATTGAAGTAGATTGGGAAAAAGTATATGGGACTTCATACAATAAGGGCAGGAATTAATGATCGAACTCAATGTTTGGGATTCCAAACTTTGGGTTGCATCACTTTGGACCCAGGTGATGAAAACCTTTTACCTATACTTTTTGCCAAACAAAAAAAAAAACTTGTTCATAATTTTTTTGCCCTTTTTCGAGAATGGAATTACCACACATGCACATCTTGAGAGTTTTCCAAGATGTGCACCTATTTTGTCACATGACAGCTTAGATAAGGCTAAAATTTTACACATAACTTTATCCTAAGGTCACCAATTCACATGTAAAGTTCTAGCTCAATCATTGCCAAACGTGAATATGATAAATCCACAACTATGAAGAGAATGTATGCCAATGCGTGGATGACTTAAAAAAAATAATAATAATAACAAAGGAATATACCAATATGTGAGATGACATGCATTAAATGTGAGTCTAAAATTTGACATATGGCCAAATTGAAATTATTCCTAGATATCAAAATGTCAGAATTACTAAATTAATAGTCCAAATGAAGGTTGCTTATCTAAATTTGCCAATGTTGCTCGCTCTTTTTTGTTTTTTAAGGGTAAGGCATGTTGTGAACATGAATAGTGATGATAAATTGTCACCATCCTATGCAGCACATTAACAGCAAAACCCTTTCCCGTATGAGATATAAGATCATTAATGAAACTTACTTTTATATTTTCCCAAATACCTCTTGTTGCACAACAATTTGAATGGATAATTTTGCTGAAAGTGTCAGACTTCGTGTATCTTATAATCAACCATGATTATATCGAGCAAGACACTTTATTTTTTATTTTTTTTTCTTTTTCTAGCTTCAAGTAATTTGAAGATTGATAGAAGTTGCTTTCTTGGTTAACTTACTAGGTATAATTCTTCCAATATCATTAAGCTATTGAAGGTAAGCAAATAATCATGAAGGGTGAGTAGACCCACCAACACTCAGGTTAGACTTGGCAAAGTACCAACTACCAAGTACCAACCAGGTTAGGTTTCTCTTTGGCTTGAAAATTAAATATTACAAATTTACAAGCAATAATAAATGCATCGAGGTTAATATCGTAAAATTTAAATTCTTTACCTATATTTATCATCAACAATTAATATGTAGGCTCCATGCAAATTTCAAAAAAATATTTTGAGAGTGAATCCACCTTTACTTTGTTTGAATACTCCAACTACGTACTTTTTAATGAATTTTTTTATACCCTTCGAATGGTTCTTATATAGTTATATGTATATGTTTATTGTAGAATGAGTACTAGAGAAAACGTTATCTAACGTCATTCTCAGTTCTCACATGAAATTTAAAAGTGAGGAATTAATTAAAAGTAGTACTAATAGAATTCCCAATTTTGCTCTCAACATCACAATTTTTTTTTTTAATAAAGAAAAATATCATCATTAAATAAGAAAGAGAGATTAATATTAGCACCTTATATGTCAAGTTAACAACGAATAGTAACACGGTATGTAAAGAACAGAGAAAAAAAAAGTCATATATTTAATAAGGAAAGAAAAGGTAAAGAGAAGAGACTATGAGACGGAAGTGACAATGCATACTTCCTTTCCCTTAAAATAAAAGCAAATTACAATTATGCTCCCAACACCACAGCATTTAAAAAAAAAAAATATATCATCACTAAATAACTAAATAAGGAAGAGAGATTAATATGGTGTTAGTCTATATCAATATCTTATATGTCAACTATTTTTTCTCTATATCAATATCTTATATGTCAACTATTTTTTCTTTAATTCATCCGGGGGTTGCTCGGATGGTTACGACAAATTGGAAATTATGGGATGGTCGGTCCTATGTTCGCCATGTTTGATTTTTCATTTGTACATCTACGATTTAAATAGAGATCATGACGATAGATTATTGCGTTAATCTTTTCAAAGATTAGTTGAGATATGCATAAATTGGCGGACACTTAGCTAACAAAAATAAAAAATAAAAAATATCTTATATGTCACGTCAATATCAATAGCAATTCGATATATAAATAACAAAGGAGAGACCGTGATAGTGAAGTGACAACACATACTTTCTCTCCCTTAAAAATGAAAACAAAAATTACAATCTAAAAAAATTAGAACCTATCAAATGAGGGACAAAAAAAAATTAATAATAATAAAAGGTTGTAATGAGACCCTTTAATTGACTAACTCGGTTCTTGACTAATGAAAAACTTATAAAAGTTAACATCAGAAGACTATCCCACAGATGCTGTCTCCATTAATTCTTTTGAAAGCTACAGCATTTCTCATTTAGTAGGATGGGTAAAAGTTGGGAGAAAGTTGGTGGCTTTCACAAGGGATAGATGCTTGATATCACATAGGAGAACTTCAAGTGCAAGTAGTCTCATAATCCATCACTAAAATACAAACACAATTCACACCAAGAGATTTTCATTTCATATGCGAGTTGAGTCATAGCCCATGAGATAAATGCAGATTCATGGAAGCCTTTGAATGCGATATCAAATTCATGTTTGACTTTAAGATGTGAAACTATAAAGCTAAGGGTGAGGTAAGATGAGGTAAGATATTCCCTCATGTTTAGTAGTATTGTGTCCCCTTTGGGTAACACTGGTTTGTTCGCGTTAGGTTGCCAGAAAAGTAAAGCGATTTAATAGGATTAAAGTCACCAATTATTGATTAATTTGATCAAAATTTTTTAATCTTTGTGAACCTCGTCAATGCTGAAGACTATTATTCGATATATGTATGGTAAGTGTTTTTTTTTTTTTTTTTGGGAGAAAAGAACCCTCCCTAAGGTAAAGTATTATCGACACCTAGACACAGTTGAGTGTGAAAAGACCAAGCGTGAAAATACCTATTGCAAGAATGCTAGACGGACAATGTTCCATTGTCCTTAAGGAAAAAAAAAAAAAACATATGATATCATAATACAGATTCTATCATATGCCCTCTCACGAACTAAGCATTGGGAATTAGGACTTACACTGATACTCTCTCTCTTTCTCCTGTAATGATCCATGTGAAATATACTATTTGTGTGATATGCAAATTCCTCCCCACACTAGCATCATTGGGAACTTAGGGATTAGGTTTTAAGGAAGATGTTTTTGACTGAGAGTGCATCCTACACCACAGTTCCTTAAGTCTATCTATCTCTCCTCCAATAGGGGACGGTGATACCATTTTACTGTGGGGGAAGAGAGAGAGATACATCTGCAACAAAAAAACATTATCCCTAGGTTTTAAGTTTAACAGAAGTTCTTTGTATCATGATAATAAAATTGAGAGAGAGAGTTGAAAAAAAAAATGGTGGAATTTAAGGGCCCGTTTGATAACGTTTCTGCCGTTTCTTGTTTCAAGAAACGGCAGAAACATAAATTTCCATTTCTAGAAACAGAAATGGAATTGAAGGTGTTTGATAAGTCATGTTTTTAGAAGTCGATGGTAACCAGTGAAAGAATTGCCACAAGTCGTTTCCAGAAACGGCGAAACCAGTTGAACTTGTTTCGCCTAGGTCGTTTCTTGAACCATAAATAAGTAAAATTTTCTATTTCTATATCTAAAAATAAGTGAAACGAAACAGTTTTATCAAACGCTTTTTGCTCCGTTTCTGCTGTTTTTGGAAACAGAAATGACAGAAACGCATTTCTTGAAACGTTATCAAACGGGCCCTAAGTGTTTCAAAGTTTCAGAATCTCTCTTTGTTTCCGTCTTTCTACCTTGTTGCAATTGTAGTGTTGTTAATGAGCCGAGCAACACAAGCAGGCGAACCTCTTTTAGTCATACATTGATTCGAAACAAGTATAAAGACTAGCTTATAAGTGTTCATATGTACTTTAAGAGATAAGGGTTCCAAAAGGCTTCTCTCTCTCTCTTAACATTCAACATATCCATACTTAAAGTAATTAAATTTGGATTGGATTCAAATTGGTTCTTGGGATTTATTTTGGATGTTGCCCTAGTTCTTAACATGAAGATCCTCCCTCAAATAATAATTATAAAAACACATAAAAGGGGTAAGTTGTGCTATACTGGTATACTCAAAATTAATGTCAAGTCAGAGGAAATGCTGATTCTATCATTAAAATTCAAATTTATATGATGGTTAGAGTACGATTTCTTTTGTACATGTGTTTTTTTTTTTAAACCAAAGTGTCAGGGCTTGCTTACGCGCACTCATAGTGGCATCATTGAGAACCCTCTCCAATATTTTATAGTTGCATTTGATTAGATTATTTTAAAGTTTAGCAACCGAATTACACAATTTCATGATATGTATTACATGAACCAAAAATTTTTAGTTTCCTTAAAGTAAATGATCTTCAATTTGGAAATCCGGACTCTGATTTATTTAACTAAGATTATGCATTAAAAAGTAATGACTTGGTACTTGGTAGTATTCAACATTGGAGAAAGGAAATATGTGCTGCCCTTTTGTAGATTCTAATATACTAAATGGTGAGTTCAAACTAACTTTCTCTTTCCTATTCTCATCTCGTGGACCCTAAATTCTATATGAATAATTCCATTCTCTATACTCTTATTAATATAGCGTGCAAATTCCTTCTTACAATAGGATCATGAAAACCCTCCCACCTCTACATTTTATCTATGATTTCCTTTTAAAAGGGAAATTCTTTGATATTTCATTATTATGACAGTGCGTTCAAGCCCAAGAGGCATAAACTTTTGGCTTCCATATGATAACGTATTGAAACCCAATTGTCCACTTGATACCCATCAATAAGAAGAAGAATCATCCTTGGATTATCCAAATTCTGGGTATTCTTAGAGGTAATAACTCTTTAATTTGACTTCTAAAAAATATATATATATTTAATTGAATATATTTCAAAGTTAATTATTAACTAGATAATTAATTAGGAGGGGGTTTCCTAAAAGGAAGCATAGCTCTTGCACTACTACGGGAAGTATCAATAGCAGTGGGATTTTCGTTTTTTATGAGGAAAGTTATTTTTTCCCTCCTTGTGTCTGGGTGTAGAGGCCACGATGCTTTCTAGGCTTATTTTTTTTCTAATAAATTAGTAGAAAAAATAAAGTTACCTGGTCACGTGGCAATTGCACCAAACACAAGGGTGTACGAAACTACGGCTCCACCCCCTATGAAATAATTAAAAAAAAAAAAACCTATTCGAGTTGATGTCCCTTTGTGCTCTTTCATTGACATCCACACTGGTGTTGGGGTCATACAACCAAACAACAATCTCTTACTCTTAATTGATTAATGGGAGAAAAAACTCTACCCGATAATGTTGTGTACAACTAAATACATGGGGAAGTGGAGTTGGGGCATGAGTGTCTTTTCACAGCTTAGTTCCTCTTCCTCCTGTCTCCAAGCATACACAACGCTATTGAGTAGCTTTTTTTTTTCTTTACTCAGTTAATTTGAGAGGGACCACTTTCCCACCAATAAGGGTTGGCAAACCAAAATGTCAAATAAAGGGTTTAATGAGGAGAAAAGGTATGGGGTTCATCAAAGGATGAGGAATGTGTGCAGATTTCGACACACAATGGCGTTGTGACAATCTTTTTTCCTCAATTTCATTATGAAATGTAATGCAACTTGCTTTGATTTGAATATCAGAAGACTAAAATGAAATATTAAAATATGGTACTATGTTCGGTAAAGGAAAGTGTATGAAGCATTCTAACATAGCCACTTTTTTTCTGGTCATGTGGCAATTGTTGTTAATGTGAAAACTTCGTAAACATGTTGTTTACATCATTATTTTATGATAGATTAATTTTTAGGTTAAATTGACATTTTTTTTAGTATAATATAAAATATTTTTAAAATTATGACAAAGTCAATTATGTCTAAATTTGAAAAGTACAAATAATTTTTCTATCCTTTAACTCATACAATGCTAGAGTCGCCAAGTCATCAGATCAATTGATAGAAGAATGTTTTGTTTTTTTGGTAGAAGATAGAAGAATGTTATATAAACTATAATTTCAAAAATCAAAATCGAAATTGGCCTTGTCCCCTTAGAATGGTTTCTTTACCCAAGCATCATGCAGCATAATAGTGTTTTTTTTTCGCCAAAATAAAACACGCATGAGAGGTCGTAGGGATACTTTTCCAATAGAGGAAAACTAATTAATCAAATCCGTCGTCTTATGTCTAATTTGACAATGATTATAAAACTCGATAGTATAAATATATGGTTTTAAAGAATCATTCCCTCGTGGAGATCCTTTTGTCACGAGAACTCTTAAAGCCTACTTCCATCCAATTTTGACGTAGTGTTCTTCTCACCTTGGAAGCATATATATATATATATAAAATATTGTGAGGATGTTACATATGAGAATGACCAAATTAAACCTTTATTGGATAGTTAAGTATGAATATGACTAAATGAAATTTGAGTATGAAAAAGAAGAAGAAGCAGAAGAAGAAGAAGAAGAAGAAGATTTAGTCTTAAGAAGAAATTTTCTCTTCACCGTAGGACATCTTTCTCCCTCCTATTGTATCAAATCGTTTTTTTACCTCTAGAGTGGTATCCAACTGGCGATAAAAGGCAATATGTGAAGAGAAACTTGATCATTGTCCTCATAGCCTAAAATATGCACCTAAGGCATCGTTTGATAACGTTTCTGCTGTTTTTGTGTCTAGAAACAGCAGAAATGACTTTTCACGTTTTCGGAAACAAAAAACAAATTTTTTAATGTTTGATAAATCTGTTTCTCGAAATATTTTTTACAGACATAATGCCACTAAAATATCCAATAGTATCATCGAATGTCCAAAAGGGAAAGAGAGTTCGATTGCCTTTTTTTTGGGTTTAAATAATTGAGAGATTTATTAGGCACAACATCATTTTTTTCTTTCAAATTTGTTTTTAGAAACATTTCGTCAAAGTCGTTTCTAGAATTATAAATAGGCTTAAATTTTTATTTATGTTTTTAGAAACGGGTGAAACATAACAACTTTATCAAATACTTTTTAAGGTGTTTCTTCATTTCTGGGAACAAGAAAACACAGAAACAACAAAAACAGAATTTATCAAACGGTGCCCTAGCACATCATCAAAAAAAAAAAAAAAGTTTAAAATGTTTTTTGTTAATTATGAGAAGCTGACAGGTTGGGCCGTAGGGGTAATCAATTTGCGGTTGAATAGGATGAAAGTGGTCGAAAATTGGACCGACCAAATGAATTTGCCAGCATATCCGTCTCATGTTTAAAAGTCAAAATCCATCACAACCATCAACTCAATATCCCAGGCCGACCACTGTCTCAAGGATCGATCCAAACTCTTTCAGAGCAGCTGATTTGAGAGTTTTGGGGACCAATTCCAATTGATTCTGATTTGATTTAAATCGAAATTGATACGGACTGATTGGACTCTTAGTGCCGAGAAAAATCATTGAAGCTGATATATAAAGTGAAGAGAGACAAGAGTGCAAATTTTATTTTGTATTATCTGGCATAGTTCACACTGATACTTTCTTCTATTCTAAGTTCTAACTACTATCTCCTAACTCATGTGAGTTCCACATGGATGATTTCGATTTTGAATTAATAGACCATTGATTCTAAACCGTTTAGAACAATACAAACGGATAAACCATCAATCGTATAACAAAAAAGTAACAATAAAATGAACTGGTAATAAAACGTACAACTGAAACTGAATTCAACGTGTTGGAAAAAAAAAAAACTGAATGCCAACCATTAGTTTGGGAACATGGTTATAAAAAATAGAACAGAATGATATTAGTTATGATCGATTCACGATCTTGACTTTTTTTATCACATTCTACATGTATGGTCTATGGGTAACATAGTAAAACATAAATAAAAAAATAAGATAGATCTATCCGATATGGTATGATCCAGATTACAACAAAATGGTATCAAAATGAATTTGGCTTTGACCAATGTCATGACCGTTCATGTGTATTTAGAATCTTGTTTGGGAACTCGAAATCGATTAATAATTGATTCGACTTTGGCATATGTTAATTGACGCGAATTTTTACTAACAAAATTAACACAAATTGTATCATTTAACTGAAATTGAATCACTTAACACCCCATTATATTTTATTTTGGAAGAAATAATATCAATACACAAGGTCAATGGGAGAATAAATGAAAGCATCTTTAATGCATGAGATGGGAGGGCAACATGATCTATTTGTATCCACCTATGATTGCGCATGGGCAACACCAGATTGTAAGATTCTTTCTCCCATTTTGTTAGTTGACTAGAAAAAGAGATGTTAATTGGGTCTCGTGCAGGTGTAGAGGCCACGCTTCCCATTGTTGAATACCTACCACATTTGGTACATAACCCTTTGATTCTTTCCTAACTATCAGATCAAAATATAGGACCCACTATTTGAAGAGTGATTATTTCTAAACGTTTCACTCTTTCTTAGCCGTCAGATCAGAATTAGGTGGCAGCTACATTAATTAGATAAATCTTAATTTCCTAGCCGTCAGATCAAGAATTTTTTGTGCCACAATCCTCGAATCCTCAACGGATAAAAATCGTCTGTTGTGCTAATTGTCTGTTGTTCCATGTTTTGCTAGGTGCAGAGTGCGACACGTGGATGGTGCATCACCAACGGTCAGGATTAAGAGGGTTGGTTGAGGTTATCAAAACCGGGTTTTTTTGTTGTGAACCAGACCGAGATTCCAACCCAACCCGTTTCCTCCTCTCTTCTTCTTCACTCTTCTTCTTCTTCTTCACCCTGTCTTCTTCTTCTTCTTCTTCTTCTTATTCTTCTTCTTCTTCACCCTCTGTTACCCAGAGCCTTTCCTTCCTCTATCTCACTCACTCTCCCTCCTCAATCCTCCCTTTCCACCTGGGCTGCATTTAAAAAAAAAAAGAAAAAAGCATGGGATTTCTGGGCAGCGGATCTACCGCTCCTAGCCGTCGGCACCACGACCAGACCGAGATTCCAACCCAACCCGTTTCCTCCTCTCTTCTTCTTCTGCTGCATTTAAAAAAAAAAAAGAAAAAAGCATGGGATTTCTGGGCAGCGGATCTACCGCTCCTAGCCGTCGGCACCACGACCAGACCGAGATTCCAACCCAACCCGTTTCCTCCTCTCTTCTTCTTCACGTCTCCTTCTTCTTCTTCTTCTTCACCCTCTGTCTTCTTCTTCTTCTTCTTCTTCTTCTTCTTCTTCTTCTTCTTCTTCTGCTGCATTTAAAAAAAAAAAAAGAAAAAAGCATGGGATTTCTGGGCAGCGGATCTACCGCTCCTAGCCGTCGGCACCACGACCAGACCGAGATTCCAACCCAACCCGTTTCCTCCTCTCTTCTTCTTCACTTTCTTCTTCTTCTTCTTCACCCTCTGTCTTCTTCTAACTGCAGAAACGCAAAAGAGAACACCACGGAAAAATAGGAGAGAGAGAGGGAGAGAGAGAGAGAGAGAGAGAGTCTTGACCCTTGAGACTGAAGAGGAGAAATGGTTTTGCTTTTGCGGAGGAAACTGGAAACCAAGAAATTCATCTTTCTTCTACTCTGATTTCTTTCTGATAAATCCAGCGCTCTTAAGCTCTTAAGCTCCTTCATGTCCAGCGATTGGGCAGCGAGAGTACGGAGATCCATCGTGCGAGTAACCCACAACCCATAATCTTGGTATCGAGATCGCCGGACTGCAACAACGATCTCCTTCCTCTTGATTGAGAAATCTCTGTTTTTAGGGATTTTGAATTCAAACTTGGTCATGAGTTGTTTGTCAGAACCGGTTCCACTCCATACGGTTCGAGTCATCCATTGATCTAAACCGGATTTAGTAACAACAGACCAATCAAAACAATCTCAACCGCAGATTTAAAGAAGGACACGTGTCGTGTTCTGCAGCTAGCAAAACACAGCAAAACAGGGATGGGGAAAAACAGACGATTTTTATCCCAAGTTAGGAGCTGGATTTGGATCTCTCTCACCTGATCAGTCCCTACCAATCTTGGACAGGACTGTGATCAAGGAACAAGATGACATGTTAAAGATGTTCTTGGAAAAGTTGGATAGATTCATGGGTTCCGAATCAGTGTCAGGGAATCGAAGATTAAGAGTGATGGATCATGAACTCCAACCCAACATGGTTCGAGCTACGTTTGAGCTAAATGAAGCAATTGGTAAGAGACTCAAGGAATGGATCTTTGGTCAATACAAGAAAGATGAACAAACACAAAATCAATCAATTCCTCCATCGAGATTGGTAGCGATTTGTGCTTACACATGGATTTGTTTGCTTAAAGCAGAAGCAAAAGCAGGTGAGTCGAACACTAACAACAAGACTCTCTTTCTGCTTAACGTCGATTGCAGGGCTCGGCTTGACCCTCCAATCCCTGAAACATATGTGGGTAATTGTGTCAGACCTTATGTGGTGATTGCTGATAAGATTGATCTGATCAGAGGAGGAGTAGGAGTGGCAGCAAAGTTGATAGGAGATGAGATTCATGAGATGGAGAAAGGAATTTTGAGAGGCATGGCGGATTGTGTTTCAGGTTTGATGGAGACGCCACCTGGTCGAATTTTATCAGTCGGAGGGTCACCACAGTTTGGGTATTACAAGACAGATTTTGGGTTTGGAAGGCCAAAGAAGGTGGAGATGGCATCCATTGATAGAACAGGAGCCATGTTTCTAAAAGATAGCTCCAATGTAGATGGTGGGTTTGACTTTGATTTGGTTCTCAACAAACAAGAGATGGATGCCTTTGTTTCTTTATTTTTTGATGGGCTTAATGCTCTGAAGTAGCATTCTTTATGCCCCTCGTTGTAGAATGTGATCTTTAAGATTTAGGCTTCATACTTGTAGTTTTGAACATCATTTAAGTTCTCTCTCTACTTCTGTTTTGCCATTCTATGGTTGTTGCAGTTGTTTTTTTATTGCTAATTCTTTGTAAATGGTTCAGTGGTGGGAGAAGAAATTAATATAGAAGATTATGTGGAGCCAATTCCTACAACTTCAGCCAATGAAATAGCATCCTTGGAGGAAAGGAATCTTGGCATTCTTGGAAAGAATGATTGGGCTGATGTGGAGGACAGAGGCCAAAGTAAGAGAATTAAATAATGAATTGCATAATGCGATTCTCAATCAGTTTCGAATGAGGTGGATTTGGTTACATATGAGGATTCCATCAAGGGCATTGAGGTGGCACATTCGGATATGGAGGATAACGAGGCTAAAGATTGGATCGAAAATTTGTTGCTTGTTCATGATCTGAGGGTCAAGAAAAAAAAATAATAAGAAAAAGGATAACAAAAAGAAGCCTTCTCCTTCTCACCTGCTTCCTCTTCTTGATCAGGATGAATCTCGTGAGTTTTGTGATGCCAACATTGAGATCAATCGATTGATGTTGGGTTGCAAATGTGGATGATAATCTCATTCTATTTGGGGAAATTTGGAGTCTATTGAAGGAAATTCATTTCTTCCTGATGAGGCGAAATCTGACCATCTACTCTTGTTCAACGCTGCACCACTTCGATCTTCCTTTGGTTGAGCCCTTGCCTCAGTCCCCTAGTGGCCAAGCCTTCACCTCGGTCCCCTGATGGCTGAGCCCTCACCTCGGACCCCTGGTGGCCAAGCTTTAGCGTCGGTCTCCGCATTGTCGAGCTCTTGCATCGGTCTCTGCATGGCCGAGCTTTCGCCTCCGTCCCCTCATGGCCGAGCTCTTGCCTCAGTCCGCTTAGGGACAAACTCTCACCTTGGAGTAATTCCCGGGTGGCCACAAACTGACAGGTATCGTAACCCACTACAACATACAACCAGCAGAACGTGAGTAACTGATCCTGATTCCTAGGAACTACAACCCGCAATGATCGCAAGCAGGAGTCCTACCTCCCCCAAAACTCAGAACAACCCTAACTTCAAGAGTCCAGGGCACACATGGAAGAGGGGAATATTCGTAGGATCTTCCTTGGAATCGAGCATAATCACAAGATCAAGCAGAAGTGGACTATTGGTCAAAGCTAGACTCTCCTCAATCAATACTCTTGAAACACTGACTATAAATAGCAAGGTGAGCCCTAGAAGAAAGATTGATCACTTTTTCATGATAAACTCTCTTGAGTAACTATTGTAAGAAGAATCTGACTTAGGCATCAGAGAGTCCCACGTCGGGGCAGCCCGACTTTCTTTGTCTGCCCTTCTATGCAGGTCTGGTGTGGAGTACCAAGTCTTGCAAGGAAGAACACCCGGTCAATTTTTACCACATCACTTCCTATAATAGTTTACAGTCTCCTTAGATTGTCACTCTCAAGAGGAAGATCTAGAGTCAAGGTATTCTGAGGAGAAATTCAACATGTTGAAAATCTAGAGGAAGCACCTGAGTTGAAGCAAAAAAGATAAGGAACTCCATTGGGAAGACACTCGAAATCATCACTGCTTTACGTTGGAAATGAGTCATTGGATTAGATTTTCCCATTAGTTTCTTCCCTCATCCGATTGGAAAATATGATGATCTTAATATTAAGCGATTGGAAAATATGATGATCATAATTTGAGCTTGTTATTTCTGCTTTTAGGTTGAACTAGTTTTCATTCTTTAGTTTCATGTTTTGACCTCTTTTGGTTAGTTTTGTTTGTTGGGGTATAGTGCCTCAAGGGTGGTATCTTGCCTTGAAAATTTTCTTTTCCATTTTAATATATTTTTATTCAAAAAAAAATTCTAATGGTTATTGTCTTTTTTTTTTTTTGATAAGTAACTTTGTGTATTAAATTTGAGAAAGAATTACAAAAAGAGGCAACCTCATCCACCCCCTTTAGACAGACCTAAAGAGGGGGAAGTCCCTTAATAAGCAGGACAGGCCCTGCATACTACCATGTAAAAGATTATACAATCATTTCCCCATTACATTACTTCCCAAAGTAAACAGTGCGGCTGGCATCCAAATCCACAAGACTTTGCAAGTCTTGAGGAAATTCTTTAGGCCGAATATTAGCTTTACCATCTCCTATATCATATGTAGCCATAAAGTCAGCTAGATTTTTTATGGTTGTTGTGGTATAACTGCAGCTTTTTCACTGGCTTTTTTTTTTTTTTTTGGGGTTGGGGGGGGGGGGGTTTGCTTAATCAATTTGTAAATGTGGGAAATGTGGTTCTATAAAACATATTAACAACAGATTTCTCTGACTACATGGACTAAATTAATATTTCAATACCAAAACAAATTTTGGTCTCTCCCTTCGCTTTCTTCACCTTCCATTTGTCCAATTACCTTTCCATCTCACCTCTAAAGCCTAGCTCTGAAAGGTCCCAACTTCATAGCAAAACTAATTATATCCATTTTCCGCCTCCGTGTGAGAACTTCACTTGTCGCTCTCAAAGAGTGGATCTTCACTCAATACATGAACGATGAACAAATACAGACACAAACAAGATCAATTCCTCCATCCAGAATGGTGGCGACATGCGCTTACACTTGGATTTGTTTGCTTAAAGCGGAAGCAAAAGCAGGTGAGTCCCACACTAACAACATGACTATCTTTGGGCTTGATGTGGACTACAGGGATCGTTTGGACCTCCAATCCCAGAAACATATTTGGGTAATTGCATCAGACCTTTTGTGGTGATATGCGGTTCATGAGATGGAAAAAGGAATTTTGAGAGACATAACGAATGCTGTTGATTGAGATAATACTAAAAACAAAAAAATAAAAAAATAAAAATAATCAGACAATAGAGCTACACAACATAAAGATTTAACGAGATTCACACATTGGTGTGGTGTGCTATGTAAAATAGAGATTACACTATGTAAAATAGAGATTACACCCAAGCAGCGGCAAGAGAACTTGCCCTGAAACCCTAGCTCGAAAAAACCCCAAATTACAATGACAAAGCTCAACAGGACGATAGTACATTATATACTCCAAGTAGTGGGGCGACCCATCAGATCGTGGGGCAATTCTGTCAGCCCAACCCTTTTGCTTCCATCACAGATCTCAGAAAACTTTCCATTCAAGTCGCCACCAAAATATGTCGGAATAGGTCAAACTTCAAAATAGGTCAAGAATTCGAAACAAACTTACTAGTTATTTCAGGCATAATGAAGATGCCGCTAGTTGAGTTTTGGTAGCTGCAGGGTCACCACAGTTTGGGTATTACAAGACAGATTTTGAGTTTGGGAGGCCAAAGAAAGTGGAGATGGTATCCATTGATAGAAAAGGGGCCATGTGTTTGAAAGAGAGCTGCAATATAGATGGTGGAATTGAGTTTAATTTGGTTCTCAATAGAATGAGATGGAAGCCTGCCTTTGTTTCTGTGTTTGTTGATGAGCTTAATGTTCTGACAAAGCATTCTTTATGACTCGCTTCTTTCTCTTGGCCAAACGTCGCCTTATTGATTTTCAACTGTTGTTGTTGTTGCATCTTTACCATAACATATGCCTGTCCTAGTCTCTAATGAATTTCATGTTAATTCATAAATGCCGAGGCAAGGAGAGTCCGGATCAAGTCTTCATATGAGAACTATTTTTGAACGTTATGAATATATATATATATATATATATATAGATTTTCACATTGAGTGGATTCCATGTGAAGATTAAACATGGTACAAAGAACTGATCCAAACTCGGGAGAGGGTTAGCTTGGGGTCCGGCTCAGCTCCTTGTACAAGTTGTATGGTAGTTGGATGCCATGCGTACTCCACAAAACCAGTTAATTATTTTCGCACAGTCCCTAATTTTGAGTTTCTCATCTTGTCTTATTTTTGGAATAAAATATGCACAGAATTTTATGAAGATCTCAACCACCTTGGACGATTTTGATAATGAGGACATCAGCCACGACTTTCCATGTTTTATTTGGCAACTTCACCATCTTGGAATGATTTTAAAGTGAAGCACACGCAATCCGATTTTGAAGTTTGTTTTACCTTTATTTGGGTTTTATTATTTTTATATTAATTTTTTGTCAAGAAGCTTACTTAATTAGGTTTTTGTTGATTATATTAATTTTCTTTATGCAATCTCATTTGTCTTTAGTATTAACATTTTGAATGGTAGTTCGAAGTTTGAACAGTAGGTGGTGGTAACAGTGTACTCATGGTCTTTCTTTAAAGAACCATATTCTACCTTAAGACCATCATTACCTTTATGCATGGCTTCATTCAAACAGGTAAAGCTTCTTGACCAGTGCAAAATCGCCCCACCTCCGGGCTCCGTTGCCGCCACGACTTCCACCGCTGTCCCTTTTACCTTCTTCGACATACGTTGGTTACCACTTACCACTACCACTTGTGGAATTACTATTTTTATATGAATTCCCCTACCCAATATCACAATTCACTCATTCTCTCCTTCCCCACCTCAAACACTCACTCTTTTGCACCCTCATCCACTTCTACCCTCTCAGGATATCTCTCATGGCCTCATGAATCCAACCACCCCATGATCTGTTACACTGAAGGAGACTCAGTCTCATTCACCGTTGCTGAGGCCGACGCCGACTTCTATCATCTCTCCTCCAACAACCTAAAAGACACCACAGAATCATGCGCACTTGTGCCTCACTTGCCAGCATCTAGACCTATTGTTCCCACGTTAGCAATACAAGTCACCGTTTTCCCAAATAATGGCTTCTGTATCGCGGCAACACATCACCATTCGATTTGAGATGGAAGAGATTTACCCACTTCATGAGGACATGGACTTCGATCTCCAAGTCAGGAGCTGAATCTCTCTCACCCGAGTCCCTACCATTCTTAGATAGAACTGCAATCAAGGAGAACAACGAAATCAAAAAGGTAATCTTGGATGATTTGGACAGATTCATGGGTTCTGAATTCGTGTCCGGGAATAGAATATTAAGGATGATGGATATCGAACTCAAACCCAACATGGTTCGAGCTACATTCGAGGTAAATGAAGCAAGTTGAAGGAGACTCAAGGATTGGGTCTTCACTCAATACAAGAAGGATGAACAAACACCAAAACAATCAATTCCTCCATCCAGATTGGTGGCGATTTGTGCTTGCACTTGGATTTATTTGCTTAAAGCTAAAGCAAAAGCAGGTGAGTTTAAGACTAACAACATGACTGTCTTTGTGCTTCACCTCGATTGCAGAGCTCTGTTGGACCCTACAGTCCCAGAAATGTACTTGGGTAATTGCACCAGAGGTTGTGTGGCGAATGCAGAAAAGACTGATTTGATGAGAGGAGGAGTTGCGGTGGCAGCCCAGTTGATCGGAGATGCAATTTATGAGGGGCGCCAAGCAATTTTGATAGGCCTAGCATAGTGTTTCGCGCTTGTTGAATATAAAGTTTAGTCACCAATTGGGTGCCGCAGGATCACCACAGTTTGGGCTTTACAAGACAGACTTTGGGATTGGGAGCTGAAGAAGGTGGAGATGGCATCCATTGATAGAACAGAAGCAATGTTTCTAAAAGAGAGCTCTAATGAAGAAGTGGGATTGAGTTTGATTTGGTTCTCCACAAAAAGGAAATGTATGCCTTTGTTTCTGTGTTTGTTGATGGGGCTTAACGCTGTGAGTGAGCATTCTTTAAGCCCCTCAACCCCTCGCTCCCTTCTTTAGGCCAAAGGTCCTTGAGATAGAAGTTTAATTTGTTTCACGAGTTCTTCTTGTTCCTCTGAATAAATTTATTTTCACAAAAGAAAAATGTTTAATTTGTATAAATATATCGCAAAACATAATGACTAGTGCAATTCATACAGCCACATGTCACGAGTGAAAAGGTTCTCGTACGGGATTGATCCAATTTTCCTTATGTGGATCAGTCCCGTACGAGAACCTGATCTGCTCTCAAGCTTTTGTTTACATGTGCATATGCCCTTGATCCTTTAGGTTTGTTGAGCCATGTCAGTATCTAATGGCTTGTGTGGATCAGTCTCGTACGAGAACCTGATATGCTCTCGAGATTCTGTTTATATGTGCATATGCCCTTGATCCTTTAGGTTTGTTTAGCATGTCAATATCTAATGGCTTGTGTGGGTCAGTCCTATACGAGAACCTGATCTACTCTCAAGTTTTTGTTTACATGTGCATATGACCTTGATCCTTTATGTCTGTTTAGCCATGTCAGTATCTAATGGTTTGTTTGAACGAACCCAGATGTAACTTTGAACCGTTTGAAGCTTGTTGTGTCATGCATGTTAATAGAAGCATGGTATTCCCTTTCTCCACAAACTCACAATAGATGCATTGCAATTTTGTTTTCTGATCACCACTACTGCCAGGATTGCAATAGAAATGTGGAAATCAAATTGGTCAATTAGTTGTGCCTTTGCATGTCGAAGCTTTGGCTGAGGCTTATACTCAGGTTCGAGTGTCCTCCTATGCACTTGGTCTTGGTGCCTAATTGAACCATCTCTTTTCTTGATCCCTCCCCCTGAGCCCCTTTGGGCACCCAATCCCCTCTGGGCCACCGTAGTGGTCCGCGCCTACCTTGGCAACAAAA
>NC_056560.1:23143400-23144488 GCF_013358625.1 Macadamia integrifolia | reverse complement strand
AAAAAAAAAAAAAAAAAATGAGATATGGAAGGGTACAACCAAATGTGATAGCCTTTTTGTTTAAACTATCAAACTGATGACAAGAGATAAAATTGTATATTTCTGTTGGAGTTGAGTATGTCTTGTATTTTGTGGGTCCATATAAACATTATTGGGTTTGTATTTATAATTAGATCAAATTTGGGATCCATTATATGTACAAGGGTAGAATTGTAATTGTGTATGAATTAGGGTTTTGGGTTTACTATATATTGTCTTTGTTTGGAAAAACCCTAGACATAAACAAAAGGTGATCACTTTGTAAGGTGGAGAGTAGTATAGAGTTTTTCAAGTTTAGTGAAAAATCTCAGGTTCTCTCAGGTGGAAGCAGGCAATTTTTCCAAACCATGTTAAATTCCTTGCATTGTATGTGATGTTTATTTCGGTTTCTTCCTCATGACTGCACATTCGTCCCCAACAAGTGGTATCAAAGCCAGGTTTGGCAGATTGTTACAAGATTTGCAAGGAGATCTAAGGAAAGAATGATGCATAAGGAGCGGAAGAGGATATGATTCTCCATTATAGTTCCATTATGATTCTAATATGGAAGAAAACAAAACATTGATGATCATAAAAAAAAATTCCCTTTCTCATCATTTTTTAAATATGGCAACGGAGTGGAAACATCTCATGATATATTTTTTCCCCCTCTTCGATTCAACACTTGTTGGGAAAGGATTTGGGTGTTGGGAAGGAGGGGGGGGGGAGAGAAGGAGAGAGAAATCAAGGAAATAAGAAAAAGGTGCTACGGTGGGAAAAAGAAGGTGCAATTACTATCACTCCCCTACACTAGCTTATACTAAAACTCCCCTCATCTTGATCTTTTTTTTATACTCCCTTATATTTAAACTTTTACATTTTCTTCTCCCCTGCTATTTGTAAATACCCAGATTACCCCTCCTTAGTAACCAGTTCATCTCTCCACCTCCTCCTCCCTTCTTTTTCTTTTTTTTTTTTTTTTTTTTTTTTTGCATTGCCACACCTATCACATTGCTTCCAAGATTGACAAACGGTCTGGTAAGGAGCTCGAGAAGGAGCCCAAGATCCTC
>NC_056560.1:23135494-23143380 GCF_013358625.1 Macadamia integrifolia | reverse complement strand
TTTATTCTTTTTGTGTATATATCATGCCTTCGGGCCCAAATGTATATAATTATTGTATCATCATTCGGGTATCAAGTATATGGGATTTATTCACAGGTAAAACTTAGTCTTCCGTTGATCTGATGAACTTATGTTAGTGTGCGTATGCTGTGGTGGAATACAGTATCTGATGATCCTGGCAGGTTTGGGTTAACCGGTGTTAACTCGGTCACCGCTCCGGTTCAGTGTGAACGGGGTGTGACATTGTGTGTGTTGTTTATTTAGGTTTCTTCCTCACGATTGCACATTCGTCCCCAACAACTGGTATCAAAGCCAGGCTCAGCAGATTGTTACAAGATTTGCAAGGAGATCTAAGGAAAGAATGATGCATAAGGAGCGGAAGAGGATATGATTCTCCAATATAGTTCCATTATGATTCTAATACGGATGAAAACAAGACATTGATTATCGTAAAAAAAAATTCCCTTTCTCATTATTTTTGAACATATGGCAATGGAGTGGAAACATCTCATGATATTTTTTTCCCCTCTTCGATTCAACACTTGTTGGGAAAGGATTTGGGTGTTGGGAAGGGGGGGGAGAGAAGGAGAGAGAAATCAAGGAAATAAAAAAAAAAAGGTGCTACGGTGGGAAAAGGAAGGTGCAATTATTATCACCCCCCTACACTAGCCTATAGTTACTAAAACTCCCCTCATCTTGATCTTTTTCTGATACTTCCTTATATTTAAACTTTTACATATTCTTCTCCCCTGCTATTTGTAAATACCCAGATTACCCCTCCTTAGTAACCAGTTCATCTCTCCACCTCCTCCTCCCTTCTTTTTTTTTTTTTTTTTTTTATTGCAACACCTATCACATTGCTTCCAAGATTGACGAATGGTCTGGTAAGGACCTTGAGAAGGAGCCTAAGATCCTCAATAAAAAAAAATCATTAAAAAATAAAAATTTTGTTCAAATCTTGTTGGTGCACGATGTCTTGTATTTCGTTATAGTTTAATCCAGGGAGTACTGGTGCAACGCCTCTACAGGCAGGACAACGTAATGCTATATATTCATAGCGAGTGCAGTTTTATTTGAGGGCAGTTTTGTACTTTTTCAGATTAGGGTTTTCAGCTATATATTCATAGTGAGGGTTTCTTTCTCTGTAATGCAAGCAATACTGAGAGGTGTGAGGGACGAGCACTGTAACCCTATTCTTCATTGATAGTGAAGCAGGATTTCATCTCACCGAGGACGTAGGCAACCTTGTCGAACCTCGTAAATCTGTGTGCATTGTTTGTTTTGTTTTACTATTATCTTCTGCATCGTTTTAGGGTTGCGTTTTTACAAATCTTTGGGGACATTCCTCAGAAACCAGTTGATGTAAGGTCTTATCCCTTAGGAGACCCTCTGAGGACGTTAGATTTAAACATAAGCAGCCGTCCTCATCAAGGATAAGACTTCTTGTCTATCTAGCTTAATTTTCAGGCTCTCATTGTATAGTAATTAATTCTTAAATGGGATGACTAAGCATTAGCCAATCATGTGTAGCAGCCCATATCTTCATCAAGCCTTGCCATTCTCCTTGATTCTCGGTTTGTCCATCTAGTGCACCGCGAGTCCAAACTGTTTCAGTTTTGTCTTTCTTTCTTCCAGTTGGTTTGGTTGTGGCATCCCCTAAGCCCTTTGGGCTCCCATTAACACACTCTCTCTCTCTCTCTCTCTCTCTCTCTCTCTCTCTCTAGAGTAGAAGGTAGGTGTGGGACATCATGACGATCAGGATGATGCAACTAGAGGAGTTTTGTGTTGGTGTACGATGTCTTGTATTCTGTTACAGTTTAATTTAGGGAGTACTGATGCAGCGCCTCAGCAGGCAGGACGGCAGTAATGCTATATATTCAAAGGGAGTGCAGTTTTATTTGAGGGCAGTTTTGTACTTTTCGGATTAGGGTTTTTCGCTATATATTCATAGCGAGGGTTTCTTACTCTGTAATGCAAGCAATACTAAGAGGTGTGAGGAACGAGAGTTGTAACCCTATTCTCCATTAATAGTGAAGCAAGATCTCATCTCACCGAGGACGTAGGCAACCTTCCGAACCTCATAAATCTGTGTGCATTGCTTGTTCTTGTTTTTCCATTATCTTCTACATCGTTTTAGGGTTGCGTTTCTACATTTTGGGCCTTCGCAGACTACTTAGAGAGCACAACTGCACTGACCTGTGTCTCGAACAGGACCAACTGGGTTGCAAGATAAGGGTAGAGCTGAGGGTGGGTGAGGGGTTAAAGGTTGGGGCTGGGGTTGCCTTCCCTTACGTTTGAAGGAGGATGAGAAAAAATAAGAAAAATACTAAAAGGGAAAGTAAACTTAAGTGAAAAGGAAGGCTAAGGGAAAGTAAACTTAAGTGAAAAGGAAGGCTAATATGGATATTAAAAAACAACAAGGGATAGAGAAGGAGATATAAGAGTTTAAATGTAGGGAAGTATCAGAAAAAAAAGTTCAAGGTAAGAAAATTTTAGTAAATATAGGCTAAGTGTAGGAGTGATGGTAATTGCCCAAAAAAAAAATAAGAGAAAGGTGCCTTGTATGGTGGGAAAAGGAAAATTTTGAGTTCGTTTTTTGTTTAAGTTTTTTAAATTTGTTTTTAATAAACAAAAAGTAAGAGTAGGTGGTTAGTTCCCATGGAAGAAGATTTAAAATTAAAAAAATAAAAATAAAAACAAAAACAAAAAATAATAATAAAGGTTGAACGAAGGAAAGGAGTTTTTACAAGTTTGAAAAAAAAAAAAAAATTCAAAGTTGATACTATACGAGTTTCGCTTTATACAGGAAATCGAATTTCCTACTTGGGGTATAATATAGAGGCTAAGTACTCTCAAGAATTTTTTGGCGTTCCAGACATAATGGAACAAATAGATCTGACAGATTTCACTCCATTGGCATAGTTTGTGCAGATTCATGCAAGTTCAAGAGTAATTAGATTTCTTGAGGTTGATGGCAGACATTAAGGACATAATCAGATGGGGGTGAAAGGTTCAACTTTTTCCGTAGAACCTTTCAATGGCCATAATGACTTTACTCTATGGCAACAAGCGAAAAATATTCTTACAAGAGGGGATAGTCAAAGCCCTTAGAAAGTAATCGAAAAGACTGGAGAAGATGAAGGACGATGAGTGGCAAGAGTTGAGGGATTTAACAAATAGAACAATTTAATTATATCTTTTGGGTAACACTCTTCATGAGGTCATCAAGTTTGCAGATCTAGAGGAAGTCTGGACAAAGCTTCTTTTTTTTTTTCTTTTTTTTCTTTTCTTTTTTAAAGAAACAATTATATTGCTTTCAGTTGTTATTGGGAGTGAAGTCTGAAGTGCGATGAATTCAACAGGATATAAATGGAATTGTCAGCTCTTGATATGAAAATCGAAGAGGAGGACAAGGCACTCATCTGCTGGTGTCACTAGCTCCTTCATTTGATCACATGGTGACTACACTACTATTTAGTAAAGATACTCTCAAATTTGATGAGGTTATTGTTGTTTTACTGATGAATAAGACATGGCAAAAAAATAGAGTGAGGTAGCATCAGAGGAGGGTTGTTCCTTGGTTGCAGATGGTGCTCAAGATAAAGGTAGATTAAGTGAGAGACTAGAGGAGTTTGGCAAGTACAAGAATCGCTCCAAATTAAAAGGTCACAAAAAAAAAATTGTTATTATTGCAAGGGTCAAGGTCACATATAATGAGGAATTGTCTAAAACGTAAGGAGGATGAAAGGGAGGAGAATGGGGATAAATCATCCACTACTGATGTCGTAGAATGGTATTGGAGTGGTGATGGAGATGGATTTCTCCTGTCGTCAGGTACGAGAACTTTAGATTGAGTTTTAGAGTTTGGTTGTTCATCATATGTGTTCAGTCAGGATCAGAAAGAGAGTATTGTGCTTTTCATCCACCTGCCCATGTAGATCATTGCAAGAGGCACCATCTGGGCATCCTCAAACGCAAGGCCTTTTCCACCACTGTTGAGCTTTCTGTCAGCGTCTTCCGTCGTAAGTACTTCACCAACTTTGCCATAGAGAGAGAGAGAGAGAGAGAGTATCAAGGATTGCAATGTGATCAAGGTTTTGTCACCGGAGACAAAGATGGAGGGAGCGGAAAGAAGGTTCAAAAAAGCAATAGCCGCAATTGCTCTACAGATCCGCGCTCTGAGAGTATCGATGATTGAAATGTATAAGTCCCTTCATTTTAGAACGCAGAATGGACGCATTCCAGAACAATGCATTTTCTTGAACCCATTCCAGGAGTTCAGATTGGGAATGCATACGAAACAGACCCAGAATGCATACCAAAAACAGCCTCCGTATTACAGTAATGGTTCCATCAGAAATTCCAAACCAGATAGTCATTATGTCAGATATAAAAGACCGACCAGCGACCATCATCCAAACCTATCTGAATGCTGAATTTTAAGGATTTGAGGTTACTCCATGTATCCAAAAGATTGACTGACAAGAACTGCAATATAGAACTATAAATCCCACAAATAATAATAAGAAGTCAAAATCAGTCTCGAGATAATATGATGTTGCTACTATAATACTATAATACCACAATAACTGGAAAGCAGCAAATCATCAATGGATGAGGCTTACGGGTGCCCCTGCTACACCACAAAATCTGTAGTATAAATCAGTGTTCCGGTGATGGATGTAACACCCACACCCCACCCTCCCAAAAAAACCCCCAATAGGGAACGCAGTAGCTTGATTGCTACAGAGCCCCTACTCGAGTAACGCACATAGACATTGCACATTAGCGCACACATCCATCTTCTTCCTACATGGGTATAACATCTCACACTATCTCTCTGTGACCGTCAGTGAGGTGCAAGAGTGATGTAAACTAGCCTTGAATAACTTCAAGATATTGGTTCTGATTCTAGGCAAGCCCTTCCCCACCTTAAGAAGGAAGTGAAAACCACTAGTCTAAGTTCAGAGACCCAAACAAACAAGACTGCACAGATAACAATCATATCCTTGCAGTATTGTATGTACATTATGGAAGTAGCACCAGAATGAAATGCCAGGTGAACCAGGACCACAAATTACAATGCTAACCAAGTTATAAGCCACAATGATGTCCATCAAACAGCACAAGTGAAGACTAACACACCGGAGCCAACAAAGAAATCCTTGCCCAATCAGCAAGAAATATAGAGTTCAGACTCAACAGAAGGGCTAATTATGATGCTTGCAATCATTAATACCAATAATGGACACCTACAGAGAATAGCAGCCAACATAACGTAAGACGCATGGGAAAGTGAGAAGCAATATACTGCAGCACATGAATCTTTACTCAGTCACTCCTTAGATCTTGTCAAGCTTTTCTGCCTTGACGACTGGGTTAGCTTTAGCTATAGCATCCCGAGCAGCAGTACGGTAATCAAAGGGGCAGTTATGTTTGTCAGAGTAGCGATGACTGACGCAGAAAAGGTTTCCGCACCGACAATTGAACCCTGTTAAGCCCACACGCTTTCTGCAGGTGCTGCATCTATTTGGACCCTCTTTCGCCTTCACCTCACCCTCACTTGAGACTGAAGCACAAGATACCTGTGTTGATATGTTCTTAGGCTCCACTGAAGCAACAGGAAGATCCACATTGCCAGCGACAACAGGCTCCTTCCCATTACTGCTTGTGCTTCCATGAACATCCACATTGCCAGTAACAACAGGGTCCTTCCCATTACTGGTAGTGCTTCCATTCACGATACTCCCGATAGATGAAGCTGCAAGTTTAGCCTGTTCCTGCTTCCAAATCCAGTCCTTGTGGCACTTGGAACACATATTCATGGTGGCTGCACTTCCAAAGAAACCACAGTTGTTGACGCAAAGAATAGGACCCTCCGGTGGAGCCTGGCATCCTGTCTCCTCATGCTCCATATTCTCCACTCGCCTGCACCAAAGTCAATTCATAATCTTTATCAACAAATTGCAATGAAGTATGTGCAAACTTCACCCAGAAAAAACAAGCACAGACAAGATGATGCAGTAAGGCTGCCCAATCAGACCAATTGGGCCTCAGAATAATTTATTTTGGCACATGGTTGTGTTCTACGGGTCTTTGACTTTTTTTGGGGGGAGGGGTTGGGTAACGGGGTCTCTGACTTTATTTATTTATTTATTTTTTTTGCCTCTTTTATAAGCCCATAAACTGAGGGTAAAATTAGTGCACGAGATTAATATAGTTAATTGTTTTGAGTTAAATTAGGATACTTAAAACCTTTTAAGAGTTCTGTTTTGAGTCTATTTCCTTCAAGTTAGCATAAGAGTGATTAGGAGTCCTTTTACAAATCAGTTTAGAAAATTTAAAAAGTTATATATATATATACACACACACACACAAAATATTGAGTTTTCTTACAAGTTTTGAGCTGCTAAGCTTAGTACACAGGATTGATAACCTGAAGCAAGGACATCCATAAGGAAGAATTTTGTTGACACACCTACAGGAAATTCTTCAGTAATCGGTGCTTTAGAATTGAGGTAAAAATTTTCTGGGTATATTTTTAGGAACCTTTACCATGATACCTTCAACAACAGCCAATGATAAAACTTGTTCAGGTTGGGAACTTGCAATAGAGTGTATTATCTGAACAAGAGAAGGTTGAGATTAAGAAGTAAGGAAGTAAATACTCCAGAAGTAAGTGCACAAAATGCTAGAGAACCACGTCACCAGCCAGTACGAGTGCAAAAAGCTAGCTCAGGCCTCCACAAAAATGAACTGAACTGGTCTTTCCCTTTGCCTTGTTTGTGGCTTATCTGAGCACCAGGCAACTCAGAAAGATCATTACTTTTGCTTACTCACTTTACATTGCCCCTGCAAAAGAAAAATGGTGCTAAGCAAAAGCTACTTGACTGCAACCTTTATCTAAAAAGTTAATTGTTATTCCATCCGTCAAAATGGCTCACAAAGGCTCTATGCTGACCGGAATAAAATAGAAAGCTAGCATCCCAATCCTAGCACAGATTTATTTCCAAATCTGCATAGACTGAGAATGCCAGTACTGTAGAAATGCAGTGCCTTGAAACCATACGATTATCTTCGGACCTAAATTACACAGGATAATTTTGTAAACCCAAATGGGATTTCACAACTTAATAATAGGACCCTAAATAAGCTCTAAGCAAGCTATAAATGACCTTACTTCTTCTCTTATCTTGTGCTCACAATTGATTGCTATGTTGTGATGTTCTATGGCGACTAGGATTCTTCAGTATTGTGTGATCTAACCATTGGATCAACTTGATTTTCTGATATTGTGTTCTGTTCATTACTTAGCGCCCTCGACCAGTTTTTGATGAGAATCTGATCGTTGCTTTTGAAATTATTTTTCTCCATCGCTGTTTCGGAGATTCTGTTTTGAGGTTCCTTGTTTGATTGAAACTCTCAGGTTTAAAAAACCAACCGTTCGATGAGCTCCTCCTTTTGATATTTAGTTATCTATATACTGACCCTACTTCCAACCAGAAATTAGAGCACATCTGATCTTAGTTTATTTAAGTTTTTCTATATTGAAGTTGTTCCTGTTTAAAGGTTTCCTGCAGAATTGGAACACTTTTCAGCACTTTCGATGACCATCAGATTGTTCCCAAAACAAAAAAGACCATCAGATTATTTGATCTTTTAGTATGTTATACTCATACTTGTGGTTAACATCTCACAGTTTTGTTCACATCTGAGTTTCTGATTTCATTCGATTGAGGTTCCTTGGAATCTGCACTGTTAAGTCCTTGTATGTGATCCTGGTTTTATCGGTTTTCTGAAACCTACTTGTCAGGTGGATTTAAACCCCATCACAAAACACAACTGATGTCTGAAATAACCAGATAAAATGCAAAACCCATGCCTGC
>NC_056560.1:22998779-23135474 GCF_013358625.1 Macadamia integrifolia | reverse complement strand
ACCAACCGAGGAGTACCTCTTTCTATTTCAGCAGCCTTATTAACATAGAAGGCTGTACAACTCCAGGGTGATGTACTGGGTCGGATAAGCTTTTTGGCTAAGAGATCATTGATCTCTTCTTTGCATGTTTCTAAGAGGGTTTGATTCATTTGGGCAGGTCTTGCCTTAGTAGGGATTTGAAGATCTGAGAACCCAGTAGCATAAGGTAGGGAGACCATATGCTGCTTTCGATACCAAAAAGCATCAGGAACATCAGAACAAAGATTGGATTCAAATTTTGTTTTAATTTGATTAATTTGTTGGATGGTTTTTGGATTTTTAAGATGATCAGAGACTCTTTCATGAAGGAGCTCTGTTTTGAGAAAATTTAATTGTCTAATTTTCCTAACACTTTGGTCATTAGAATTTTGGGCTTGCAAGAATGGGAAGACAATCTTTTGTCCTTGGAATTTTGTGGAAATCCCATCTTGGGTTATTTTAAATGGTTTGATTTTTTCTAAAAATGGTTGACCAAGGATTATGGTTTGGTCAAGATCTTTGGCAAGGATGAAACTTTGGGGAAGGCAAAGGCCTTGGTTGCACACATGGGTGTTTGAAAGTTTGTATTGGACATTCAACCCAGATCCATTAGCCGTATTAAGGCGTTGGGTAGTTCTTTCATAGAACTGAGTTGGAATAGCACCTTCGTTGATGCAATTGGCATTTGCACCAGAATCAACAAGGGCAATGGAAGAGAATTTGAATGAGGCATTAATGACTAAGGTTATGCGAACATACCAATTTTGACAGGTTATGGTAGACACAAAACCAGGGATTGTAGGATTTGATTCAATATATTCTTGGTTTGCAAACGGATTTATTAATGGTTCGTTGTTTGAAGTTGAAGCCTGTTGGTTTTGGGGTCTGTTTAAAAGGGCTATTTGTTGCTTAATTTGTTTTATTTCGTACTGCAAAGATGCAGTAGTGGTTTCAAGGGATTTGATCCGACCAGAATGATCAGGAATAATAGGTTTTGATATTTTATCAAATTTTTGCATTATTTGATGAAGATTGTATGGTTGAGGAGAGTTTTGGGTAGAAACATTGTTTCTGAGATGCTCAAGGCAGGCCTTCTTATGTTCTGGGTCTGCTAAGCTATCAATATAGTCAAAAATATTTGAGTTTGGTGATGCACGAAGCATCCGGACAGATTTGGGAACACAGTCTTCACAGCTAAGACCAATAATACAAGAATCACAGTTACATGCTTGAAAATTCTCATTATTGGAAGAACTGGAAGAATTATGTTCAGAGGCTTGAATTTGGTTAAGCTTATGATTTTCATCCTCAGAAGAAGATGAAGAAGTTTCTTGAAATAGAGCAAGGATTTGGGTTTTGTCTTGCTCAGAGATTTGTAAAGAATTAATTTTATTTGAAACTCTACAGAATTTGGCAATGTGCCCAGGCTTACCACATTTGAAACATCCTTGTGTGGTTTTATCTGGATTTTGATTCTTAAAATTTTTAGGTGCCTTGAAAGGCTTCCTATATTTGGTATATTTTGGTTTTGAAGGAGTTTTATGATAAAACTCAGGGGTTGAAAATGGTTTGTTAGACACATATTTTTTGGATTTGTGAAAATTTTTATAATATTTACGGGAAGACTTATGTTTGTGCTTAGATGGAGGTCTGAGAGGTGGAAATCCAAATTGTTCACAGAATCCTCCTAACTCACGTTTGTAAAATTTGTTCTCTTTATGGATTTGTTTTTTAAGTCTAATATCAGTACAAAGAGCAAGGCCCTCTTCATGAATAAGACTAATGATTTGGCCATAGGACATTTGATCATAGGGAATAATCCCATCATTTTCTTTCCTAAGGCGTTGTTTGATTTTTTCAGAAAACAAAGTTGGTAATCCTGTAAGGAATTTTTCTTTCCAACAGGGAAGGTTTGCATCAGGTCTGGTTAAGACTTTGGTTAAGAAAGTGTCTTTGTACCATTTGAAATCATGTAATTTCTTACATCTAAGGTTTGATAATTGTTCAGCTGTTCTATCTTTGAGACGAGAAGGGTTTCCTAAAAAGTAATTTGTAATGCTGAAAATAAGGGTATTAACAGCATCCTCTATAGGAATACCTTCACCATCAAGAAGAGGAACACCATCTGGTGTAATTTGAACAGCCATTAAGATTTCTGTTTTTTGGACATCAGTCAGGACATAATCCCACCAACCTTTGAGTTGGCCTGTGAAGCCAGAAACAAGCAAGGTAGCTACAGCACTATCAGGTGTATTCTTGATACGATGTGCGTTGCTAACCATGGTCATTTCTTGGAGTTTGTTCATGAGATTATGTTCGGACAGACCATCTATGTTCCATTCATAGATGATTCCACTTTGGTAGGAAGCCTGAGGAGCAGTTCCTCTAGCTTCAATTTGTAGGTCTGGGAAGACCGGGTGTTGGTTAGAACTTTGACCGATTTGGTTAATTTTGGGAAAGTCTTCTTCTTCAGAACTTGAGGAAGTGTCTGAAGAACATCCTATAATGTTGAGGATACCTCTATTATTTGATTCAGCTGTTGGTTCATTTGAAGCTTGATTTTGGGCTGGTGTTTGAGGATCACTTAAATGTTCTTCAGTAGCATTAAGGATAGTCAAACGTTGGTTGATTTGATCTAAAACAAAGGATTTGTTAAGAGCAAGTTGTTGTTTTAGAGGAATATTATAAGGTTTGAATAATGAAACAGAAGTTGGAACTGGAGCCGGTGTCAAGGAAGAAGAGGCAACAGTCTTAGGTTGGACAAGGTTCTCAACTCTTGAAAGTTGATTACCTATGGTTTGAAGACTTAAATTTGTGAAGTTTAATTGTTCAATTTGTCTTCGGTTTGGATCTTCTTTGTCAGCAATTTTGAATGGAGAGGCTATTATCTCATTATTTTTGTAGTTATGTTTGATGCTTTCAACCGGAGGATGAATAGCATTAGTGGTTTGTCCCTCATAAAGAGTCCAGGCTTTATGAGAGGAAGTTTGAGTACATACCTGATTATGCCAGGGGTAATAAACATTATTATCCTGGGCATAGATATCAAAATATGTAAAGAAGAAAACATTTGTTTTAAGATTTGTCATGAAATTATACCAATTTGTTCTAATTTGAGCTTGTTGTTCAAGGTTAAAGGTTTTTAAGAACCATTCACGTTTTTCTTTGTTCTTTTGGGACTCAAAATCATTTCGAAGTAAAGGTTTGTCAATTTGATAATCTGTTTCTACTTGAATCATGTAAACTCCGCCAGTTTTAGGGTTTTCAGAAGGAGGAGGAGGTTCAACCTCAGATTGAGTAGGAGACCTTTGATTATTGGCTTCAGAAGGGGTTGTATCAGGAACGGTAGAAGTAGTTTCGTAAGTTCCATGTACAATATTTTGATTATTTTGAACTCCAACAAGATGAGGAAAAGGAGGAGTAGTTCTGGTTTGAGAAACCCATTGGTTTAAGTCAGAAGTTGATGCTTCAGAGCATGATCTTCTGGAACTTTGGTAAACCGGAGGGGTAGTTTGTCTGTTGAACCTAATGGCAACTAATCCGTCAGAATCTTGAGAAATAGAACGGATATTTGTGTTTGAAACTTGAGGAGGAATAGCAGTCGTTTGCAGCTGCCATTCTTCAGGGAAAGAAATATCTTCCCAACGACAAAGTTTGGGGTAGACAATTTGACCCTGAATACAGTCAGTCTCAAGGTAAAGAGTTTGGCCTTTTGAAGAAATTCTTTTAGCCCGAGGTTGGACTGATTTCATAGCTTTGTATTTGATGCGATGGATAATGGAAATTGGGATGGATCCATGCATTAATTTGTAACCATGAGTTTTAAGGTTAAGTTTGAGTGAATGTAAAATATTTGGGTCTTCTAAAGCTATGGACATGTCAGGATAGACATTAAAATGGATAGGTCCATAACAAAGACTTGTTTCAATGGCTCCCAGAAGGGAATCATTGAACTCAAGGAACCTTTGGTCACGAAGGGCTAACAACATGGAAGTGTTGAGTCCTTCTCGGTGAAGGGGTTTGATGGCCACTTGGACTAAGCCAATATGGACATAATTATATTTGCGGTCTTTGTATAAATCTTGTATGGTAAGTGGATCAAAAAGTTGGATTTCTTGAGTTTGAGGGGTAAAATTTATAGTTTGTTCTACGGTCTTGACTGTTTCGAGTCCGAACCAGTCTCGATCATAGAGATCATTTTTTGAAATCTTTGGCATATCCCAACTTCTAAGTCGTCGGTTAATTCTTGAGGTTTGTTCATCATAATCAAGCACATTAGAACTTGTGCTTGCCTCACCTGCCGATCTCATCGACATGGAGTGGGGTAATCGACTCATAATTTGAGAATTCTTAGTCTTGGGGTAATCACCTAGATCTAAGTTTTAAGATGGTATTTCCAACATGACTTGGGCACAAACGTGGTCTTACACTCTTCTGCCACTCCTCCCAAGAATCCAAAGGCATATACCGCGTCGAAAAACTTAAAAGAAAATAATTACTCAAAAGAAAAGAAATCTGCAAAGAAATAAACCGAATCCACCACCAACCTGGCTCTGATACCAGATTACAGGATCGAGATTTGCTAAAATCCAGGGAAGTAGTGATCTCCTGGTTCTGTATAGCAATCAGAACGAGATAGGTGCAATACCTTACTCCGATCTAGCAAGGAGACTAACACTGAGATGGGTGCAATACCTTACTCAGAACTAAATTTGTGCTTAAATGAAATAAACAAGCAAAGAATAAAACCATAGACAAGAATAAAAGATATGGAATTGCAGAAAATTAAAAGCTGCTTAACAAGATCTATATCTTGGAATCAAGAGGCTCGACTGTAGGCTTTGATCCAAGGATAGAACGAGAAGCTGCTGTATGCAGATGCAGATGCAAAAAGAAGCTAATAATGCAATCAAAGAAAAATACTTTGAGTTATAACTTTGAAAGTAAAGATTACAATATTTGGAGATATTTTTGATCCAGAGTTCTTGAGTCTCTGGAAAGGCTTAGGACGGTTTGGGTTAGAGGATTTGAGAAGAAGAAGGTTGGGTTGGCTTTGAGCTATAGGTAGCTAACCTTTGATGGACGATCAGACTTGGGATGATCGGAGTTTGAAGTCCGGCGAGATGCTTGGAGAGATCTTGGAAGAACTTGTGGAAGCACAACTTGCTTCAGAGCTTCTCTCTCTTAGTTTCTCAATTTGGGGTTCCGATTTCAAGTCCTTTGGGAGAAGGGGTGATGCTCCTTTTATAATGTAAGGAGGCTCATTTGATTTACATGTGGATTTGGGTTGTATTTGGGTTTCATTTGGTACTGTACCAAATTAGGTACTATTTGACATTTCATTTGTCACTATTTGATACTGTGCACTTAAATCTGCATTTGGAGTGAACAGTTGCTGCCGACAATTGTGAAACTGTTGGCGCCGAAAGTTGAAGTTGCTATGACTTGGCATCTTTGGTAGATTTGTTGTCGATAGTTGATTTGGAATCTTCAATGATCTTACCACGGCATTCCACGTGTCAGGGACACTGTTCTCCGTATTGGTTTGATCAAGAAATTTGTATCCTATTTATTTGAGCCGGATATTGGCCGGACTGTCCTATGACCTGGGACAGTAACAGTACCCCCTTTCCTTAAAGGTCGTCCGGGGTTAATTGACTAGGTAAAATTTAACGACTGCACCATGTCGGCTAGTTTATAACCGTCTTAGCAGACGTTTTTGGACCAAACTTATTTGGTCGAAGAGGACTTTGCAGTATTTGCCCGACGAGACCGCCGGGAGGTAACTTCTTTGAATTTGCTGGAGGAAGACGCTGAGAGACTGTCAGGGACGAAGTCAGGATCTACCTCATATGGATCTTGCCCATAGCAGAGTTCATGGGCAGGAACAGATCTTTGCATAGATTTGAGACTGTAGGCATCATCACTGGAGCCTTCATTGTCTTCATTGTCGGAGTCGGAGCCGAGCTCTGCTAGACGAGCACGAAGGGCTTCCTTCTCACTTTTGGTGCTTGATTTGGAGGAGGTTTGGATTTTTGGAACAGGTTGGAGACCTGTGAGGCTTTTGATTAAAGCATTTTTCTCACATTTGGAGACGTCACAGTTGTCCCACCATTTGATGTTGAACGACCGACAGAGGACTGGGGCAATCCAGTCATTTACCTGGTAGTCATATATTTGGTATTCCCAGAATACTATCCATGCGAGGCGGCAGTGGAAAAAGAATCTGAGAAGATTAGGTTGGTGAGGTTGGGGTGTTGAATTTTGAGAAAATATTTGGAAGGAATCTTGGATTTGTGGGGGTAAGATTTCTTCCATGGGTCCGTATTGGTCCCACCATTTGGGAAACCAATTGGGAGTTTGATTGTTGAATTTGTATTCAAAACAGAAAAACCAAGAGTGGCGGTTTGTTCTATTTTGAAAGGTGAAAGCTTTGAACCAGGCATCCTGGTAATCTTTGTATGTATAATTTTATGGGGAAAAAATATTTGAAAAGTTCCTTTGGTTCATGGGATGAGTTCCCCAATCTTTGAGAGACAGGATTTTGCAGATGGTTACAGTTGTATGTGTAACCAAAGTTGGGTCGGTTCTGTCATAATTGAGTTTGAGCCTGACAGAATCGGTTTCGACGAGAATATACTCGTAGAATTCTTGATTTTTTGCCATGGAATCGGAATGGTGATTCCAACCTTTGTAGAAAACTGCTTGTGCCATCATTATTGGCGAATCAAGATATTTGTATAAGGGCTCTTCAATGATGAAGAGGTCTTCTTTGCAAGGCTTTTCATAATATTGGCTTTTGAGTTTGGAACCTTGTACTGTTTGAAGAGGTTTGGTTTGTGTAGTTTGGAGGCTGGTACTGGCCTTATTTGTGGGTTGGATGGGACCTGAGGTAGAGCCTACTACCACGGCATGGGAATAAGGTATTTTTGTGGTAGTCATTTGAGTCTGGCTACGGGTAACAATTTGATGGGATGGTGCAGCAGAGGCAGCCGTAGCACCATAGTTTGATTTGGTTCGAACAACAGAATTTGAGGAAGTGGACTCCTTAGGGGGAGCCATCCTGATAAGGTTAATTTGAGGAGTCTGGCCCTGTAAGAATTCACGGGTAAGAAAGTCAGGGACAGAATTGGATTCTCCTTTAATATATTCTATTTGAAATTCAAAAATTGATAATAAAGCTTGCCATCGGGCAAAAATTTGTTTTGATGCAAGATTTGAAACATCGTTTTGTAAAACATATTTAGCTGCGCTACAATCAACACGAACTAAAAATAGTTTATTTAATAATGTATTTTGAAATTTTTGAATGCAGAGAACAATCGATAAAATCTCTTTTTTGATGGTACTGTAATTCTTTTGAGCAGAATTCCAAATGCCAGAAGTAAATTGGACTAATTGTTCTTTGTTATTATCAGGATTTCTTTGTTTAAGAATTCCTCCATATCCAATGTCAGAGGCATCAGTCTCAACAATCTTAAATGCCTCAGGATTTGGAATAAATAAACAAGGAATTTCTTTAACAAGCTTTTTGATAGTTTGAACAGCAGTTGTTTGGGTTTGAGACCAAGGAGTTGGTTTCTTTTTAAGCCGAAGATAAAGAGGTTCGGCAATCTTACTAATTTGGGGAAGAAAATCACGAACGTAATTTAAGCTTCCTAAAAATCTTTGTAATTGAGTTTTATCAAGGATTTGGTCAGGGAATTTTTCACCAAAGGTAATGGCACGATTAATGGGGGTAAGAGTACCTTTTTCAATCAAATGCCCCAGAAATCTAACCTTGGTAAGAAAGAATTCCATTTTTCTTTTTGATAGAACAAGACCATTTGATTTAATGATTTGGTAAAATGTTCTTAAGTGTTTGAAATGTTGCTCAACAGAATTTGAGAAAACCAGGACATCATCAATATAGACAATAGTGAATTGTCCATAGGAATTGAATATGTCATTCATGATTTTCTGAAATTCACTAGGAGCATTTTTGAGGCCGAATGGCATAACGTTCCATTCGTATAGGCCAAAGGGTGTTGTGAAGGCGGTTTTATAACGATCCTTGTCATGGATTTGGATCTGCCAGAAACCAGACTTCATATCAAATTTGGAAAAAATTTTTGCTTGATAAATTCTTTGTAAAAGGTCTTTTTGATTTGGGATTGGATATCTGACCCATTGTAGGGCATCATTTAAGGGTTTGTAATTTACGACCAACCGAGGAGTACCTCTTTCTATTTCAGCAGCCTTATTAACATAGAAGGCTGTACAACTCCAGGGTGATGTACTGGGTCGGATAAGCTTTTTGGCTAAGAGATCATTGATCTCTTCTTTGCATGTTTCTAAGAGGGTTTGATTCATTTGGGCAGGTCTTGCCTTAGTAGGGATTTGAAGATCTGAGAACCCAGTAGCATAAGGTAGGGAGACCATATGCTGCTTTCGATACCAAAAAGCATCAGGAACATCAGAACAAAGATTGGATTCAAATTTTGTTTTAATTTGATTAATTTGTTGGATGGTTTTTGGATTTTTAAGATGATCAGAGACTCTTTCATGAAGGAGCTCTGTTTTGAGAAAATTTAATTGTCTAATTTTCCTAACACTTTGGTCATTAGAATTTTGGGCTTGCAAGAATGGGAAGACAATCTTTTGTCCTTGGAATTTTGTGGAAATCCCATCTTGGGTTATTTTAAATGGTTTGATTTTTTCTAAAAATGGTTGACCAAGGATTATGGTTTGGTCAAGATCTTTGGCAAGGATGAAACTTTGGGGAAGGCAAAGGCCTTGGTTGCACACATGGGTGTTTGAAAGTTTGTATTGGACATTCAACCCAGATCCATTAGCCGTATTAAGGCGTTGGGTAGTTCTTTCATAGAACTGAGTTGGAATAGCACCTTCGTTGATGCAATTGGCATTTGCACCAGAATCAACAAGGGCAATGGAAGAGAATTTGAATGAGGCATTAATGACTAAGGTTATGCGAACATACCAATTTTGACAGGTTATGGTAGACACAAAACCAGGGATTGTAGGATTTGATTCAATATATTCTTGGTTTGCAAACGGATTTATTAATGGTTCGTTGTTTGAAGTTGAAGCCTGTTGGTTTTGGGGTCTGTTTAAAAGGGCTATTTGTTGCTTAATTTGTTTTATTTCGTACTGCAAAGATGCAGTAGTGGTTTCAAGGGATTTGATCCGACCAGAATGATCAGGAATAATAGGTTTTGATATTTTATCAAATTTTTGCATTATTTGATGAAGATTGTATGGTTGAGGAGAGTTTTGGGTAGAAACATTGTTTCTGAGATGCTCAAGGCAGGCCTTCTTATGTTCTGGGTCTGCTAGGCTATCAATATAGTCAAAAATATTTGAGTTTGGTGATGCACGAAGCATCCGGACAGATTTGGGAACACAGTCTTCACAGCTAAGACCAATAATACAAGAATCACAGTTACATGCTTGAAAATTCTCATTATTGGAAGAACTGGAAGAATTATGTTCAGAGGCTTGAATTTGGTTAAGCTTATGATTTTCATCCTCAGAAGAAGATGAAGAAGTTTCTTGAAATAGAGCAAGGATTTGGGTTTTGTCTTGCTCAGAGATTTGTAAAGAATTAATTTTATTTGAAACTCTACAGAATTTGGCAATGTGCCCAGGCTTACCACATTTGAAACATCCTTGTGTGGTTTTATCTGGATTTTGATTCTTAAAATTTTTAGGTGCCTTGAAAGGCTTCCTATATTTGGTATATTTTGGTTTTGAAGGAGTTTTATGATAAAACTCAGGGGTTGAAAATGGTTTGTTAGACACATATTTTTTGGATTTGTGAAAATTTTTATAATATTTACGGGAAGACTTATGTTTGTGCTTAGATGGAGGTCTGAGAGGTGGAAATCCAAATTGTTCACAGAATCCTCCTAACTCACGTTTGTAAAATTTGTTCTCTTTATGGATTTGTTTTTTAAGTCTAATATCAGTACAAAGAGCAAGGCCCTCTTCATGAATAAGACTAATGATTTGGCCATAGGACATTTGATCATAGGGAATAATCCCATCATTTTCTTTCCTAAGGCGTTGTTTGATTTTTTCAGAAAACAAAGTTGGTAATCCTGTAAGGAATTTTTCTTTCCAATAGGGAAGGTTTGCATCAGGTCTGGTTAAGACTTTGGTTAAGAAAGTGTCTTTGTACCATTTGAAATCATGTAATTTCTTACATCTAAGGTTTGATAATTGTTCAGCTGTTCTATCTTTGAGACGAGAAGGGTTTCCTAAAAAGTAATTTGTAATGCTGAAAATAAGGGTATTAACAGCATCCTCTATAGGAATACCTTCACCATCAAGAAGAGGAACACCATCTGGTGTAATTTGAACAGCCATTAAGATTTCTGTTTTTTGGACATCAGTCAGGACATAATCCCACCAACCTTTGAGTTGGCCTGTGAAGCCAGAAACAAGCAAGGTAGCTACAGCACTATCAGGTGTATTCTTGATACGATGTGCGTTGCTAACCATGGTCATTTCTTGGAGTTTGTTCATGAGATTATGTTCGGACAAACCATCTATGTTCCATTCATAGATGATTCCACTTTGGTAGGAAGCCTGAGGAGCAGTTCCTCTAGCTTCAATTTGTAAGTCAGGGAAGACTGGGTGTTGGTTAGAACTTTGACCGATTTGGTTAATTTTGGGAAAGTCTTCTTCTTCAGAACTTGAGGAAGTGTCTGAAGAACATCCTATAATGTTGAGGATACCTCTATTATTTGATTCAGCTGTTGGTTCATTTGAAGCTTGATTTTGGGCTGGTGTTTGAGGATCACTTAAATGTTCTTCAGTAGCATTAAGGATAGTCAAACGTTGGTTGATTTGATCTAAAACAAAGGATTTGTTAAGAGCAAGTTGTTGTTTTAGAGGAATATTATAAGGTTTGAATAAGGAAACAGAAGTTGGAACTGGAGCCGGTGTCAAGGAAGAAGAGGCAACAGTCTTAGGTTGGACAAGGTTCTCAACTCTTGAAAGTTGATTACCTATGGTTTGAAGACTTAAATTTGTAAAATTTAATTGTTCAATTTGTTTTCGGTTTGGATCTTCCCTTTCAGTAATTTTGAAAGGAGAGGCTAATATCTCATTATTTTTGTAGTTATGTTTGATGCTTTCAGCCGGAGGATGAATAGCATTGGTGGTTTGTCCCTCATAAAGAGTCCAGGCTTTATGAGAGGAAGTTTGAGTACATACCTGATTATGCCAGGGGTAATAAACATTATTATCCTGGGCATAGATATCAAAATATGTAAAGAAGAAAACATTTGTTTTAAGGTTTGTCATAAAATTATACCAACTTGTTCTAATTTGAGCTTGTTGTTCAAGGTTAAAGGTTTTTAAGAACCATTCACGTTTTTCTTTGTTCTTTTGGGACTCAAAATTATTTCGAAGTAAAGGTTTGTCAATTTGATAATCTGTCTCTACTTGAATCATGTAAACTCCGCCAGTTTTAGGGTTTTCAGAAGGAGGAGGAGATTCAACCTCAGATTGAGTAAGAGACCTTTGAGCATTGGTTTCAGAAGGGGTTGTATCAGGAACAGTAGAAGTAGCTTCGTATGTTCCATGGACAATATTTTGATTATTTTGGACTCCAACAAGATGAGGAAAAGGAGGAGTAGTTCTGGTATCAGAGCCACGGTGGTGGTGGATTTTGATTATTTTGGACTCCAACAAGATGAGGAAAAGGAAAACCAGAACGAGATAGGTGCAAAGAAAACAAGATGGATTTTCTCAAATCCATCTTGTTTTTCAAGTTTACTCAGAACTAAATTTGTGCTTAAATGAAATAAACAAGCAAAGAATAAAACCATAGACAAGAATAAAAGATATGGAATTGCAGAAAATTAAAAGCTGCTTAACAAGATCTATATCTTGGAATCAAGAGGCTCGACTGTAGGCTTTGATCCAAGGATAGAACGAGAAGCTGCTGTATGCAGATGCAGGTGCAGAAGATTTCTTTTCTTTTGAGTAATTATTTTCTTTTAAGTTTTTCGACGCGGTATATGCCTTTGGATTCTTGGGAGGAGTGGCAGAAGAGTGTAAGACCACGTTTGTGCCCAAGTCATGTTGGAAATACCATCTTAAAACTTAGATCTAGGTGATTACCCCAAGACTAAGAATTCTCAAATTATGAGTCGATTACCCCACTCCATGTCGATGAGATCGGCAGGTGAGGCAAGCACAAGTTCTAATGTGCTTGATTATGATGAACAAACTTCAAGAATTAACCGACGACTTAGAAGTTGGGATATGCCAAAGATTTCAAAAAATGATCTCTATGATCGAGACTGGTTCGGACTCGAAACAGTCAAGACCGTAGAACAAACTATAAATTTTACCCCTCAAACTCAAGAAATCCAACTTTTTGATCCACTCACCATCCAAGATTTATACAAAGACCGCAAATATAATTATGTCCATATTGGATTAGTCCAAGTGGCCATCAAACCCCTTCACCGTGAAGGACTCAACACTTCCATGTTGTTAGCCCTTCGTGACCAAAGGTTCCTTGAGTTCAATGATTCCCTTTTGGGAGCCATTGAAACAAGTCTTTGTTATGGACCTGTCCACTTCAATGTCTATCCTGATATGTCCATAGCCCTTGAAGACCCAAATATCTTACATTCACTCAAACTTAACCTTAAAACTCATGGTTACAAATTAATGCATGGATCTATCCCAATTTCCATTATCCATCGCATCAAATACAAAGCTATGAAGTCTGTCCAACCTCGGGCTAAGAGAACTTCCTCAAAAGGCCAAACCCTTTACCTTGAGACTGACTGTATTCAGGGTCAAATTGTCTACCCCAAACTTTGTCGTTGGGAAGATATTTCTTTCCCTGAAGAATGGCAGCTGCAAACGACTGCTATTCCTCCTCAAGTTTCAAACACAAATATCCGTTCTATTTCTCAGGATTCAGACGGATTAGTTGCCATTAGGTTCAACAGACAAACTACCCCTCCGGTTTACCAAAGTTCCAGAAGATCTTGCTCTGAAGCATCAACTTCTGACTTAAACCAATGCGTTTCCCAAACCAGAACTACTCCTCCTTTTCCTCATCTTGTTGGAGTCCAAAATAATCAAAATATTGTCCATGGAACATACGAAGCTACTTCTACTGTTCCTGATACAACCCCTTCTGAAACCAATGCTCAAAGGTCTCCTACTCAATCTGAGGTTGAACCTCCTCCTCCTTCTGAAAACCCTAAAACTGGCGGAGTTTACATGATTCAAGTAGAGACAGATTATTAAATTGACAAACCTTTACTTCGAAATAATTTTGAGTCCCAAAAGAACAAAGAAAAACGTGAATGGTTCTTAAAAACCTTTAACCTTGAACAACAAGCTCAAATTAGAACAAGTTGGTATAATTTTATGACAAACCTTAAAACAAATGTTTTCTTCTTTACATATTTTGATATCTATGCCCAGGATAATAATGTTTATTACCCCTGGCATAATCAGGTATGTACTCAAACTTCCTCTCATAAAGCCTGGACTCTTTATGAGGGACAAACCACCAATGCTATTCATCCTCCGGCTGAAAGCATCAAACATAACTACAAAAATAATGAGATATTAGCCTCTCCTTTCAAAATTACTGAAAGGGAAGATCCAAACCGAAAACAAATTGAACAATTAAATTTTACAAATTTAAGTCTTCAAACCATAGGTAATCAACTTTCAAGAGTTGAGAACCTTGTCCAACCTAAGACTGTTGCCTCTTCTTCCTTGACACCGGCTCCAGTTCCAACTTCTGTTTCCTTATTCAAACCTTATAATATTCCTCTAAAACAACAACTTGCTCTTAACAAATCCTTTGTTTTAGATCAAATCAACCAACGTTTGACTATCCTTAATGCTACTGAAGAACATTTAAGTGATCCTCAAACACCAGCCCAAAATCAAGCTTCAAATGAACCAACAGCTGAATCAAATAATAGAGGTATCCTCAACATTATAGGATGTTCTTCAGACACTTCCTCAAGTTCTGAAGAAGAAGACTTTCCCAAAATTAACCAAATCGGTCAAAGTTCTAACCAACACCCAGTCTTCCCTGACTTACAAATTGAAGCTAGAGGAACTGCTCCTCAGGCTTCCTACCAAAGTGGAATCATCTATGAATGGAACATAGATGGTTTGTCCGAACATAATCTCATGAACAAACTCCAAGAAATGACCATGGTTAGCAACGCACATCGTATCAAGAATACACCTGATAGTGCTGTAGCTACCTTGCTTGTTTCTGGCTTCACAGGCCAACTCAAAGGTTGGTGGGATTATGTCCTGACTGATGTCCAAAAAACAGAAATCTTAATGGCTGTTCAAATTACACCAGATGGTGTTCCTCTTCTTGATGGTGAAGGTATTCCTATTGAAGATGCTGTTAATACCCTTATTTTCAGCATTGCAAATTATTTTTTAGGAAACCCTTCTCGTCTCAAAGATAGAACAGCTGAACAATTGTCAAACCTTAGATGTAAGAAATTACATGATTTCAAATGGTACAAAGATACTTTTTTAACCAAAGTCTTAACCAGACCTGATGCAAACCTTCCCTGTTGGAAAGAAAAATTCCTTACAGGATTACCAACTTTGTTTTCTGAAAAAATCAAACAACGCCTTAGGAAGGAAAATGATGGAATCATTCCCTATGATCAAATGTCCTATGGCCAAATTATTAGTCTTATTCATGAAGAGGGTCTTGCTCTCTGTACTGATATTAGACATAAAGAAAACAAATTTTACAAACGTGAGTTAGGAGGATTCTGCGAACAATTCGGATTTCCACCTCTCAGACCTCCAACTAAACACAAACACAAATCTTCTCGTAAATATTATAAGAATTTTCACAAATCTAAAAAATATGTGTCTAACAGACCATTTACAACCCCCGAGTTTTATCATAAAACTCCTTCTAAGCCAAAATATAACAAATATAGGAAGCCTTTCAAGGCACCTAAAAATTTTAAGAATCAAAATCCAGATAAAACCACACAAGGATGTTTCAAATGTGGTAAGCCTGGACACATTGCAAAATTTTGTAGAGTCTCAAATAAAATTAATTCTTTACAAATCTCTGAGCAAGATAAAACCCAAATCCTTGCTCTTTTCCAAGAAACTTCTTCATCTTCTTCTGGGGATGAAAATAACAAACTTAATCAAATACAAGCCTCTGAACATAATTCTTCCAGTTCTTCCAATAATGAGAACTTTCAAGCATGTACTTGTGATTCTTGTATTATTGGTCTTAGCTGTGAAGATTGCGTTCCCAAATCTATCCGGATGCTTCGTGCATCACCAAACTCAAACATTTTTGATTATATTGATAGCTTAGCAGACCCAGAACATAAGAAGGCCTGCCTTGAGCATCTCAGAAATAATGTTTCTACCCAAAATTCTCCTCAACCTTACAATCTCCATCAAATAATGCAAAAATTTGATAAAATATCAAAACCTATTATTCCTGATCATTCTGGTCGGATCAAATCTCTTGAAACCACTACTGCATCTTTGCAGTATGAAATAAAACAAATTAAGCAACAAATAGCCCTTTTAAACAGACCTCAAAACCAGCAGGCTTCAACTTCAAACAACGAACCATTAATTAACCCCTTCGCCACACAAGAACTTGGTGAACCAAATCCAACAATCCCTGGTTTTGTGGCTACCATATCTTGCCAAAATTGGTATGTTCGCATAACCTTAGTCATCAATGCCTCATTCAAATTCTCTTCTATTGCTTTAGTTGATTCTGGCGCAAACGCCAACTGTATCAACGAAGGTGCTATTCCAACCCAGTTCTATGAAAGAACTACCCAACGCCTTAATACGGCTAATGGATCTGGGTTGAATGTCCAATACAAACTTTCAAACACCCATGTTTGCAACCAAGGCCTTTGCCTTCCCCAAAGTTTTATCCTTGCCAAAGATCTTGACCAAACCATAATCCTTGGTCAACCATTTTTAGAAAAAATCAAACCATTTAAAATAACCCAAGATGGGATTTCCACAAAATTCCAAGGACAAAAGATTGTCTTCCCATTCTTGCAAGCCCAAAATTCTAATGACCAAAGTGTTAGGAAAATTAGACAATTAAATTTTCTCAAAACAGAGCTCCTTCATGAAAGAGTCTCTGATCATCTTAAAAATCCAAAAACCATCCAACAAATTAATCAAATTAAAACAAAATTTGAATCCAATCTTTGTTCTGATGTTCCTGATGCTTTTTGGTATCGAAAGCAGCATATGGTCTCCCTACCTTATGCTACTGGGTTCTCAGATCTTCAAATCCCTACTAAGGCAAGACCTGCCCAAATGAATCAAACCCTCTTAGAAACATGCAAAGAAGAGATCAATGATCTCTTAGCCAAAAAGCTTATCCGACCCAGTACATCACCCTGGAGTTGTACAGCCTTCTATGTTAATAAGGCTGCTGAAATAGAAAGAGGTACTCCTCGGTTGGTAGTTAATTACAAACCCTTAAATGATGCCCTCCAATGGGTCAGATATCCTATCCCAAATCAAAAGGATCTTTTACAAAGAATTTATCAAGCAAAAATCTTTTCCAAATTCGATATGAAGTCTGGTTTCTGGCAGATCCAGATCCATGATAAGGATCGTTATAAAACCGCCTTCACAACACCCTTTGGCCTTTACGAATGGAACGTTATGCCATTCGGCCTCAAAAATGCCCCCAGTGAATTTCAAAAAATCATGAATGACATATTCAATTCCTACGGACAATTCACCATTGTCTATATTGATGATGTCCTGGTTTTCTCAAATTCTGTTGAACAGCATTTCAAACACTTAAGGACATTTTACCAAATCATTAAATCAAATGGCCTTGTTTTATCAAAAAGGAAAATGGAATTCTTTCTTACCAAGGTCAGATTCCTAGGGTATTTGATTGAAAAGGGTACTCTTACCCCCATTGATCGTGCCATTACCTTTGGTGAAAAATTCCCTGATCAAATCCTTGATAAAACACAATTACAAAGATTTTTAGGAAGCTTAAATTACGTTCGTGATTTTCTTCCTCAAATCAGTAAGATTGCCGAACCTCTTTATCTTCGGCTTAAAAAGAAACCAACTCCCTGGTCTCAAACCCAGACCACTGCCGTTCAAACTATCAAAAAGCTTGTTAAAGAAATTCCTTGTTTATTTATTCCAAACCCTGAGGCATTTAAGATTGTTGAAACTGATGCCTCTGACATAGGATATGGAGGAATTCTTAAACAAAGGATCTCTGATAATAACAAAGAACAATTAGTCCAATTTACTTCTGGCATTTGGAATTCTGCTCAAAAGAATTACAGTACCATCAAAAAGGAAATTTTATCGATTGTTCTCTGCATTCAAAAATTTCAAAATACTTTACTAAACAAACCATTTTTAGTTCGTGTTGATTGTAGCGCAGCTAAATATGTTTTACAAAATGATGTTTCAAATCTTGCATCCAAACAAATTTTTGCCAGATGGCAAGCTTTATTATCAATTTTTGAATTTCAAATAGAATATATTAAAGGAGAATCCAATTCTGTCCCTGACTTTCTTACCCGTGAATTCTTACAGGGCCAGACTCCTCAAATTAACCTTATCCGAATGGCTCCTCCTAAGGAGTCCACTTCATCAAATTCTGTTGTCAGAACCAAATCAAACTATGGTGCTACAGCTGCTTCTGCTGCACCATCACACCAAATTGTTACCCGTAGCCAGACTCAAATGGCTACCACCAAACTTCCTTATTCCCATGCTGTGGTAGTAGGCTCTACCGCAAGACCCATCCAACCCACAAATAAGGCCAGTACCAGCCTACAAACTACTCAAGCCAAGCCTCTTCAAACAGCACAAGGTTCCAAACTCAAAAGCCAATATTATGAAAAGCCTTGCAAAGAAGACCTCTTCACCATTGAAGAGCCCTTATACAAATATCTTGAGTCACCAATTATGATGGCACAAGCAGTTTTCTACAAAGGATGGAATCACCATTCCGACTCCATGGCAAAAAATCAAGAATTCTACGAGTATATTCTCGTCGAAACCGATTCTGTCAGGCTCAAACTCAATTATGACAGAACCGACCCAACTTTGGTTACACATACAACTGTAACCATCTGCAAAATCCTGTCTCTCAAAGATTGGGGAACCCATCCCATGAACCAAAGGAACTTTTCAAATATATTTTCCCCACAAAATTATACATACAAAGATTACCAGGATGCCTGGTTCAAAGCTTTCACCTTTCAAAATAGAACTAACCGCCACTCTTGGTTTTTCTGTTTTGAATACAAATTCAACAATCAAACTCCCAATTGGTTTCCTAAATGGTGGGACCAATATGGACCCATGGAAGAAATCCTACCCCCACAAATCCAAGATTCCTTCCAAATATTTTCTCAAAACTCAACACCCCAACCTCACCAACCTAATCTTCTCAGATTCTTTTTCCACTGCCGCCTCGCATGGATATTATTCTGGGAATACCAAATTTATGACTACCAGGTTAATGACTGGATTGCCCCAGTCCTCTGTCGGTCATTCAACATCAAATGGTGGGACAACTGTGATGTCTCTAAATGTGAGAAAAATGCATTAATCAAAAGCCTCACAGGTCTCCAACCTGTTCCAAAAATCCAAACCTCCTCCAAATCAAGCACCAAAAGTGAGAAGGAAGCCCTTCGCGCTCGCCTAGCAGAGCTCGGCTCCGACTCAGAAAATGAAGACAATGAAGGCTCCAGTGATGATGCCTACAGTCTCAAATCTATGCAAAGATCTGTTCCTGCCCATGAACTCTGTTATGGGCAAGATCCATATGAGGTAGACACTGACTTCGTCCCTGACAGTCTTTCGGCGTCTTCCTCCAGCAAATTCAAAGAAGTTACTTCCCGGCGGTCTCGACGGGCAGTTAATGCAAAGTCCTCCTTGACCAAATAATTTTGGTCCAAAACGTCTGCTAAGACGGTTATAAATTAGCCGACGAGGTGCAGTCGTTAAATTACACCTAGTCAATTAACCCCGGACGACCTTTAAGGAAAGGGGGTACTGATACTGTCCCAGGTTATAGGACAGTCCGGCCAATATCCGGCTCAAATAAATAGGATACAAATTTCTTGATCAAACCGATACGGAGAACAGTGTCCCTGACACGTGGAATGCCGTGGTAAGATCATTGAAGATTCCAAATCAACTATCGACAACAAATCTATCAAAGATGCCAAGTCATTTGTCGATAGCAACTTCAACTTTCGGCGCCAACAGTTTCACAATTGTCGGCAGCAACTGTTCACTCCAAATGCAGATTTAAGTGCACAGTATCAAATAGTGACAAATGAAATGTCAAATAGTACCTAATTTGGTACAGTACCAAATGAAACCCAAATACAACCCAAATCCACATGTAAATCAAATGAGCCTCCTTACATTATAAAAGGAGCATCACCCCTTCTCCAAAATCACTTGAAAAATTGGAACCCCAAATTGAGAAACTTAGAGAGAGAAGCTCCGAAGCAAGCTGAGCCTCCACAAGTTCTTCTAAGATCTCTCCGAGCATCTCGCCGGACTTCAAACTCCGATCATCCCAAGTCTGATCGTCCATCAAAGGTTAGCTACCTATAGCTCAAAGCCAACCCAACCTTCTTCTTCTCAAATCCTCTAACCCAAACCGTCCTAAGCCTATCCAGAGATTCAAGAACTCTGGATCAAAAATATATCTCCAAATATTGTAATCTTTACTTTCAAAGTTATATTTCAAAGTATTTTTCTTTGATTGCATTATTAGCTTTTTTCTGCACCTGCATCTGCATACAGCAGCTTCTCGTTCTATCCTTGGATCAAAGCCTACAGTCGAGCCTCTTGATTCCAAGATATAGATCTTGTTAAGCAGCTTTTAATTTTCTGCAATTCCATATCTTTTATTCTTGTCTATGGTTTTATTCTTTGCTTGTTTATTTCATTTAAGCACAAATTTAGTTCTGAGTAAGGTATTGCACCCATCTCAGTGTTAGTCTCCTTGCTGGATCGGAGTAAGGTATTGCACCTATCTCGTTCTGATTGCTATACAGAACCAGGAGATCACTACTTCCCTGGATTTTAGCAAATCTCGATCCTGTAATCTGTGGTATCAGAGCCAGATTACAGGATCTGATACCAGATTACAGGATCGAGATTTGCTAAAATCCAGGGAAGTAGTGATCTCCTGGTTCTGTATAGCAATCAGAACGAGATAGGTGCAATACCTTACTCCGATCCAGCAAGGAGACTAACACTGAGATGGGTGCAATACCTTACTCAGAACTAAATTTGTGCTTAAATGAAATAAACAAGCAAAGAATAAAACCATAGACAAGAATAAAAGATATGGAATTGCAGAAAATTAAAAGCTGCTTAACAAGATCTATATCTTGGAATCAAGAGGCTCGACTGTAGGCTTTGATCCAAGGATAGAACGAGAAGCTGCTGTATGCAGATGCAGGTGCAGAAAAAAGCTAATAATGCAATCAAAGAAAAATACTTTGAAATATAACTTTGAAAGTAAAGATTACAATATTTGGAGATATATTTTTGATCCAGAGTTCTTGAATCTCTGGATAGGCTTAGGACGGTTTGGGTTAGAGGATTTGAGAAGAAGAAGGTTGGGTTGGCTTTGAGCTATAGGTAGCTAACCTTTGATGGACGATCAGACTTGGGATGATCGGAGTTTGAAGTCCGGCGAGATGCTCAGAGAGATCTTAGAAGAACTTGTGGAGGCTCAGCTTGCTTCGGAGCTTCTCTCTCTAAGTTTCTCAATTTGGGGTTCCAATTTTTCAAGTGTTTTGGGAGAAGGGGAAGTGCTCCTTTTATAACATAAGGAGGCTTATTTGGATTACAAGTAGATTTGGGTCACATTTGGGTTTCATTTGGTACTGTACCAAATTATGAACTATTTGACATTTCATTTGATACTATTTGGAACTGTGCACTTGAATTTGTATTTGAGATGTATAGTTGCTGCCGACACTCAGAGGACTGTTGGCGCCGAAAGTTGGAGTTGCTGTCAACAAATGATTTGGAATCTTTGATTTGGACTTTGTTGGCAGTTGATTTGGAATCTTCAATGATCTTACCACGGCATTCCACGTGTCAGGGACACTGTTCACCGTATTGGTTTGATCAAGAAATTTGTATCCTATTTATTTGAGCCGGATATTGGCCGGACTGTCCTATAACCTGGGACAGTAACAGTACCCCCTTTCCTTAAAGGTCGTCCGGGGTTAATTGACTAGGTGTAATTTAACGACTACACCTCGTCGGCTAATTTATAACCGTCTTAGCAGACGTTTTGGACCAAATTTATTTGGTCGAAGAGGACTTTGTATTAACTGCCCGTCGAGACCGCCGGGAGGTAACTTCTTTGAATTTGCTGGAGGAAGACGCCGAGAGACTGTCAGGGACTAAGTCAGGGTCTACCTCATATGGATCTTGCCCATAACAAAGTTCATGGGCAGGAACAGATCTTTGCAAAGATTTGAGACTGTAGGCATCATCACTGGAGCCTTCATTGTCTTCATTATCTGAGTCGGAGCCGAGCTCTGCCAGACGAGCGCGAAGGGCTTCCTTCTCACTTTTGGTGCTTGATTTGGAGGAGGTTTGGATTTTTGGAACAGGTTGGAGACCTGTGAGGCTTTTGATTAATGCATTTTTCTCACATTTGGAGACATCACAGTTGTCCCACCATTTGATGTTGAATGACCGACAGAGGACTGGGGCAATCCAGTCATTAACCTGGTAGTCATAAATTTGGTATTCCCAGAATAATATCCATGCGAGGCGGCAGTGGAAAAAGAATCTGAGAAGATTAGGTTGGTGAGGTTGGGGTGTTGAGTTTTGAGAAAATATTTGGAAGGAATCTTGGATTTGTGGGGGTAAGATTTCTTCCATGGGTCCATATTGGTCCCACCATTTGGGAAACCAATTGGGAGTTTGATTGTTGAATTTGTATTCAAAACAGAAAAACCAAGAGTGGCGGTTTGTTCTATTTTGAAAGGTGAAAGCTTTGAACCAGGCATCCTGGTAATCTTTGTATGTATAATTTTGTGGGGAAAAAATATTTGAAAAGTTCCTTTGGTTCATGGGATGAGTTCCCCAATCTTTGAGAGACAGGATTTTGCAGATGGTTACAGTTGTATGTGTAACCAAAGTTGGGTCGGTTCTGTCATAATTGAGTTTGAGCCTGACAGAATCGGTTTCGACGAGAATATACTCGTAGAATTCTTGATTTTTTGCCATGGAGTCGGAATGGTGATTCCATCCTTTGTAGAAAACTGCTTGTGCCATCATAATTGGTGACTCAAGATGTTTGTATAAGGGCTCTTCAATGGTGAAGAGGTCTTCTTTGCAAGGCTTTTCATAATATTGGCTTTTGAGTTTGGAACCTTGTGCTGTTTGAAGAGGTTTGGCTTGTGTAGTTTGGAGGCTGGTACTGGCCTTATTTGTGGGTTGGATGGGTCCTGCGGTAGAGCCTACTACCACAGCATGGGAATAAGGTATTTTGGTGGTAGCCATTTGAGTCTGGCTACGGGTAACAATTTGGTGTGATGGTGCAGCAGAAGCAGCTGTAACACCATAGTTTGATTTAGTTCTGACAACAGAATTTGATGAAGTGGACTCCTTAGGAGGAGCCATTCGGATAAGGTTAATTTGAGGAGTCTGGCCCTGTAAGAATTCACGGGTAAGAAAGTCAGGGACAGAATTGGATTCTCCTTTAATATATTCTATTTGAAATTCAAAGATTGATAATAAGGCTTGCCATCGGGCAAAAATTTGTTTTGATGCAAGATTTGAAACATCATTTTGTAAAACATATTTAGCTGCGCTACAATCAACACGAACTAAAAATGGTTTATTTAATAATGTATTTTGAAATTTTTGAATGCAGAGAACAATCGATAAAATCTCTTTTTTGATGGTACTGTAATTCTTTTGAGCAGAATTCCAAATGCCAGAAGTAAATTGGACTAATTGTTCTTTGTCATGATCAGAGATTCTTTGTTTAAGAATTCCTCCATATCCAATGTCAGAGGCATCAGTCTCAACAATTTTAAATGCCTCAGGGTTTGGAATAAATAAACAAGGAATTTCTTTAACAAGTTTTTTGATTGTTTGAACGGCAGTTGTTTGGGTTTGAGACCAGGGAGTTGGTTTCTTTTTAAGCCGAAGATATAAAGGTTCGGCAATCTTACTGATTTGAGGAAGAAAATCACGAACGTAATTTAAACTTCCTAGAAATCTTTGTAATTGAGTTTTATCAAGGATTTGGTCAGGGAATTTTTCACCAAAGGTAATGGCACGATCAATGGGGGTAAGAGTACCTTTTTCAATCAAATGCCCCAGAAATCTAACCTTGGTAAGAAAGAATTCCATTTTACGTTTTGATAGAACAAGACCATTTGATTTAATGATTTGGTAAAATGTTCTTAAGTGTTTGAAATGCTGTTCAACGGAATTTGAGAAAACCAGGACATCATCAATATAAACAATTGTGAATTGTCCATAGGAATTAAATATGTCATTCATGATTTTCTGAAATTCGCTGGGAGCATTTTTGAGGCCGAATGGCATAACGTTCCATTCATATAGGCCAAAGGGTGTTGTGAAGGCTGTTTTATAACGATCCTTATCATGGATCTGGATCTGCCAGAAACCAGACTTCATATCGAATTTGGAAAAGATCTTAGCTTGATAAATTCTTTGTAAAAGATCTTTTTGATTTGGGATAGGANAGGTGTTTGAAGTGTTGCTCAACATAATTTGAGAAAACCAAGACATCATCAATATAGACAATGGTGAATTGTCCATAAGGATTGAATGTCATTCATAATTTTCTGAAATTCGCTTGGGGCATTTTTGAGGCCGAATGGCATTACGTTCCATTCATATAGGCCAAAGGGGGTTGTGAAGGCAGTTTTATAACGATCCTTATCATGGATTTGGATCTGCCAGAAACCAGACTTCATATCGAATTTGGAAAAGATTTTTGCTTGGTAAATTCTTTGTAAAAGGTCCTTTTGATTTGGGATAGGATATCTGACCCATTGGAGGGCATCATTTAAGGGTTTGTAATTAACTACTAGCCGAGGAGTACCTCTTTCTATTTCAGCAGCCTTATTAACATAGAAGGCTGTGCAACTCCAAGGTGAGGTACTGGGACGGATAAGTTTTTTGGCTAAGAGATCATTAATCTCTTCTTTGCAAGTCTCAAGAAGAGTTTGATTCATTTGGGCAGGTCTTGCCTTAGTGGGGATTTGAAGGTCTGAGAACTCAGTAGCATAAGGTAAGGAAACCATATGCTGCTTACGGTGCCAAAAGGCATCAGGAACATCAGAACAAAGATTGGATTCAAATTTTGATTTAATTTGATTAATCTGTTGGACGGTTTTTGGATTTTTAAGATGATCAGAGATTCTTTCATGAAGAAGCTCATTTTTGAGAAAATTTAATTGTCTAATTTTCCTAATACTTTGGTCATTGGAATTTTGGGCTTGTAAGAATGGGAAGACTATTTTTTATCCTTGAAACTTAGTAGAAATCCCATCTTGGGTTATTTTGAATGGTTTGATTTTTTCTAAAAATGGTTGACCAAGGATTATGGTTTGGTCAAGATCTTTAGCCAGGATAAAAGTTTGGGGAAGGTAAAGACCTTGGTTACAAACATGGGTGTTTGAAAGTTTGTATTGGACATTCAACCCAGATCCATTAGCCGTGTTAAGGCGTTGAGTAGTTCTTTCATAAAACTGGGTTGGAATAGCACCTTCGTTGATGCAATTGGCATTAGCACCAGAATCAACTAAGGCAATGGCAGAAAATTTAAATGAAGCGTTAATAACTAAGGTTATGCGAACATACCAATTTTGACAGGTTATGGTAGACACAAAACCAGGGATTGTTGGATTTGGTTCAACGAGTTCCTGAGTTGCAAAGGGGTTTGTTAATGGTTCATTGTTTGAAGTTGAAGCCTGCTGGTTTTGATGTCTGTTTAAGAGGGCTATTTGTTGCTTAATTTGTTTTATTTCATACTGCAGAGATGCAGTAGTAGTTTCAAGGGCTTTGATTCGTCCAGAATGATCAGGGATAGTTGGTTTTGATATTTTATCAAATTTTTGCATAATTTGATGAAGGTTGTAAGGTTGAGGAGAATTTTGGGTGGAAACATTATTTCTGAGGTGCTCAAGGCAAGCCTTCTTTTGTTCTGGGTCTGCTAAGCTATCAATATAATCAAAAATATTTGAGTTAGGTGATGCATGAAGCATCCGGATAGATTTGGAAACACAATTATCACAGCTAAGACCAATAATACAAGAATCACAATTACATGCTTGAAAATTCTCATTATTGGAAGAACTGGAAGAATTATGTTCAGAGGCTTGAATTTGGTTAAGTTTATGATTTTCATCCTCAGAAGAAGATGAAGAAGTTTCTTGGAATAGAGCAAGGATTTGAGTCTTATCTTGCTCAGATATTTGTAAGGAATTGATTTTATTTGAAACTCTACAAAATTTGGCGATATGACCAGGCTTACCGCATTTGAAACATCCTTGTGTGGTTTTATCTGGATTTTGATTCTTAAAATTTTTAGGTGCCTTGAAAGGCTTTCTATATTTGTTATACTTTGGCTTTGAAGGAGTCTTATGGTAAAACTCAGGGGTAGTAAATGGTCTGTTAGACACATATTTTTTAGATTTATGAAAGTTTTTATAATATTTGCGAGAAGATTTGTGTTTGTTTTTAGATGGAGGTCTGAGAGGTGGAAACCCGAATTGTTCGCAGAATCCTCCTAACTCGCATTTGTAAAACTTGTTTTCTTTATGGATTTGCTTCTTTAGTCTAATGTCAGTGCAGAGAGCAAGACCCTCTTCATGAATAAGACTAATGATTTGGCCATAGGACATCTGGTCATAGGGAATGATCCCATCATTTTTCTTCCTAAGGCGTTGTTTGATTTTCTCAGAAAACAAAGTTGGTAGTCCTGTAAGGAACTTTTCTTTCCAACAGGGGAGGTTTGCATCAGGCCTAGTCAAAACTTTGGTTAAGAAAGTGTCTTTGTACCATTTGAAATCATGTAATTTTTTACATCTAAGGTTTGATAATTGTTCAGCTGTTCTATCTTTGAGACGAGAGGGGTTTCCTAAAAAGTAATTGGCAATGCTGAAAATAAGAGTATTAACAGCATCCTCAATAGGAATACCTTCACCATCAAGAAGGGGAATTCCTGCAGGTGTGATTTGAACAGCCATTAAAATTTCTATTTTTTGGACATCAGTCAGGACATAATCCCACCAACCTTTGAGTTGGCCTATGAAGCCAGAAACAAGCAAGGTAGCCACAGCACTATCAGGTGTATTTTTAATCCGATGTGCGTTGCTAACCATGGTCATTTCTTGGAGTTTGTTCATGAGATTATGTTCGGACAGACCATCTATGTTCCATTCATAGATGATACCGCTTTGGTAAGAAGCTTGAGGGGCAATACCTCTGGCTTCGATTTGTAGGTCAGGGAAGACTGGGTGTTGGTTAGAACTTTGACCAATTTGGTAAATTTTGGGGAATTCTTCTTCTTCTGAACTTGAGGAAGTGTCAGAAGAACATCCTATGATGTTGCGAATTCCTCTATTATTTGATTCAGCTGATGGTTCTCCTGAGGGCTGATTTTGGACTGGTGTTGGAGGTTCTTTGGAAGGAGGAGGTGGTTCAACCTCAGATTGGGTAGGGGACCTTTGATCATTGGCTTCAGAAGGGGTCGTTTCAGGAACAGTAGAAGTGGCTTCGTATGTTTCATGGACAATATTTTGGTTATTTTGAACTCCAACAAGGTGAGGGAACGGTGGAGTAGATCTAGTTTGAGAAACCCATTGGTTTAAGTCAGAAGAAGTCGATGCCTCGGAGCATGATCTTCTGGAACTTTGGTAAACCGGAGGGGTAGCTTGTCTGTTAAATCTAATGGCAACTAATCCGTCTGAATCCTGGGAAATAGAACGGATACTGGTGTTTGAGACTTGAGGGGGAATAGTAGTTGTTTGCAGCTGCCATCCTTCAGGGAATGAAATATCTTCCCAACGACAAAGTTTGGGGTAAACAATTTGACCCTGAATACAATCAGTCTCAAGGTAAAGGGTTTGGCCTTTTGAAGATGTTCTTTTGGCTCGAGGTTGGACAGACTTCATAGCCTTGTATTTGATGCGATGGATAATGGAAATTGGGATAGTTCCATGCATTAATTTGTAACCATGAGTTTTAAGGTTAAGTTTGAGTGAGTGTAAAATGTTTGGGTCTTCTAAGGCTATGGACATGTCAGGGTAGACATTAAAATGGACAGGTCCATAACAAAGACTTGTTTCAATGGCTCCCAAAAGAGAATCATTGAACTCAAGGAACCTTTGGTCACGAAGGGCTAACAACATAGAAGTGTTGAGTCCTTCTCGGTGAAGGGGTTTGATGGCCACTTGGACTAAGCCAATATGGACATAATTATATTTGCGGTCTTTGTATAAATCTTGTAGGGTGAGTGGATCAAAAAGTTGGATTTCTTGAGTTTGTGGGGTAAAATTTATAGTTTGTTCTACGGTCTTGACTGTTTCGAGTCCGAACCAATCTCGATCATAGAGATCATTTCTTGAAATTTTTGGTATATCCCAACTTCGAAGTCGTCGGTTAATTCTTGAGGTTTGTTCATCATAATCAAGCACATTAGAACTTGTGCTTGCCTCACCTGCCGATCTCATCGACATGGAGCGGGGTAATCGATTCATAATTTGAGAATTCTTAATCTTGGGGTAATCACCTAGATCTAAGTTTTAAGATGGTATTTCCAACATGACTTGGGCACAAACGTGGTCTTACACTCTTCTGCCACTCCTCCCAAGAATCCAAAGGCATATACCTCGTCAAAAAACTTAAAAGAAAATAATTACACAAAAGAAAAGAAATCTGCAAAGAAATAAATCGGACCACCACCACCGTGGCTCTGATACCAGATTACAGGATCGAGATATGCTAAAATCCAGGGAACTAGTGATCTCCTGGTTCTGTATATATATATATATATATATAGAGAGAGAGAGAGAGAGAGAGAGAGAGAGAGCTTATTAAATGGTGATACGCTGCACTAGTGCAGTTCCTTTTATCGTTGACGAATTGAATGTGGTGGTGGGATCATTCATCTATTGTCATGATACCATAGTTGAAAAATTAGGTTTTGATTTAGGAAGAGCCACACGAGTCGAGTCAAAATTTTGAAAATTTTGGTCAAGAGTCATGTAGACCCAGCCAATGTAAAAAAATAACAAGATTCGTCAAGAATCTTCCGAGTCAAATAAGAATACAATTTCTTACCCGTCACCTTTAACTCGACAAGTCTAGCCATTTTTAAAATATTATTCAATCGGTTCATTAATTTCACTTATGTCATTGAACATGTATGCAATGATACAAACTCAAAATTCAATAATATGTGATTCCTCCATTTTTTTTTAATATTTTTATGATTTTTTTATTAATTTATATATATTTATTATATTAAAAAAAAAAACTCACACTGGCTAGGTTTGGCCAGACCAAATATCAGATTTCTCCAAAAGACGAAATGAGTTAGAGAACCTGATTTTTCCAACTTTACTTAATGCATGGTTTTTCCCAATTCCCACACCGTTCAAATTTCAACTGGTCCATCTGCTTTAGTTTTAAAGTCCCTTTACGTCACCATTCATGGAATGATGCAGTGTCATTTTCTTTTGTAATTTTTGGATGAGCAAGTGCCAATAGCAGTGTCGACTGTTAAGTTGTGGTTATCCCTTTCATTTCCTGTCAAAAAGAGAAAGACTGGCCAAGTAGCCAACATTTATCATTGAGAAGACGGCCAAGACCCGCTATTAGTTTTCCAATTACTTGCTTCCATGGTGGGGTTAGAATATGAATGAGAAATTAACCTTATTTTTAGTCATAATAAGAACTTCCCTTGTTATTACCCCGTGTCGTATCGATTCATAAAAAACACAAAATTTGACAAGAAAACTCATTATTGACTTTCTACGCGCTTATAGTCAGTTAATTAATTTTAGGGTTTCTTTGTCATCTTAAAAAAAAATACGACTATCAGTGAAAAAAAACACGTGTACTCTTTCATCAAGACCATTAGAGAGAGCTTTCTATCAATTCCAGCTTTTTTACATTATTCATGTTAAACGACTTAACTTTCAGGGGTCATCCATGTCTCCAAGGTGGGGAAAACACATATATGATGTCAAGCACCGCAAAGCATCAAATAAAGCTAAAACTGAAAGGGCAATTGATTAAAGCCATCCCTGATCATCATCTATTTCAGACAAGGGATTTGGAAAATTTCTTTTTCTGAAGTTATCTGAGAAAGTAAGGTGGGGAAAGGAGGGAAATTGTGGGTGGGGCTTTGTGTTATAGGCACCAGGCTTATTTCTCACTTGTGAAGATTCCAATAATTTAAAAAACATGTGGCAAATGGTTGAGTTTAAAGTTTCACAAAATCAAGAGAATAACATTCATAACAATGGAATATTATTGCACTTCGCTGCTTTCTATCACTTTGGGACTTGGTTTTAAGACATCTAGTACTAGACATAGCTAGACACAATTATTGACCTATTATATGGGTTTAGTTCCAACAATGAAACAATGTTCTTGAATGAAAAAGTAAAGATAAAAAAATAAATAAATAAATAAATGACCATTTAAAAAAATATATTGAGATGACTAGTAGCCAAGATTGAATAGCATTGGTACATCAAACGCCAAGAAACACGAATAAAGGGAGACAATAGATCTGTACGACACAAAGATTTAACGAGGTTCACACACCAGGGTGGTGTGCTACGTCCTCGGGCGAAGAAGAAGATGATTCACTATGCAGAAGAGAGATTACACCCTAGCAGCGGCGAGGAAGAACTCGCCCTGAAACTCTAGCTTCGTGAAAACCCTAGAATACAATGACTTTCTCAACAAGCAACAGTACATTATATATACTCCAAAAAGTGGGTCGACCCATCGGGTCGCGGTCGATCCGGTCGAACCATACCGCCCCCGCACCCCCATACGAGATCAGTGATGGGCTCCGGGCTTGGGCCTATCGGCCCAACCCCTCTGCTTCCATCACAGATCTCAGAAAAATTCCCATTTGGGTCACTACCAAAATATGTCGAATCAGGTCAATCTTCAAAGCGGGTCAAGAATTCGAGACAAACTTAACAGATAGCATCCAACTTGGGGCTTGGGCTTATGTTTGAATGTCAAGAAAAGAAAAAAAAAAAATTTGAAGAAAGAAATAGACATATAAATCAATAATTATATCATTATGATTTTTATCTTATCATGTTATTTTTGTATTTTTTTTTTTTTAACATCCAAACAACACCCTTGTACTTGGTTGCGTCAAACACTTATGTTTTATCTCTAGTCTCAAATTTTTTTATGATGTTTCAAAGACTTTTGAATGGACCACTTACATATTTTCCCCAAGAAATCTTATGCTGGTTTTTGTTAGCCATGGTTTGGTAGGTTGTGAAATTGAAGCTGAAGCCAGGGGCTTCTTGCAAGGATTAGAAGCATGTAGGAAGTTGGAACTCGACTTGGTACAAATTTGGATTGGTTCAAACAAATTATTGTCACTTGTTCTATATTCATATAGATTATTTAGCCACCCTCATATATATATATATATATATATTTTGCTTTAGTAAGTTGCAAGTTTTTAAAACAATGCCGAAGGTGGAATTGGGTTCTGATTGTTTTTCTGTTTTATTGTTGCACTGTTGGCTCTCTTGTATTCTATTCATTCTTTTATTAATAAACATCTTGCTGACCTTAGGCAAAAAAAAAAGCGGGTTGATAAATTCAGAAAACAAAAACCATTACATCACTTAATTGGGAAAATAATCTGAATTGCAATGTATTAGAAATTTAGCACCCCACTTTAAAATAAATAAATAAATAGCATTAGTTTAGATGATATAACTATGATCTAATCACATTTAAAATTAAAAATAGGGTTTAAAGGCTAATAAACATCAATAATTATGCAATACTTTTAGTTAGCCCAATACTTACTAATTAAGAGAGATTTAAACATAAAACTGAATGAAAAAAAATAAAAATGATTAAGCTATTGAGAGTGGATGGGCATTTTAGAAAGCCAAAGGAGGAAGGGTGAAAGTTTGATGCATACGGAGTATAAAAAAATGTATTTCAGATTAGATGTTAGCTAAATACAAAATAATTAGTTTAGGAGACAAATTATGAGATTTTTTCCATAATCTCTAGTGAGCATTCAAGGATTGAAAGGGTCTTTGGGTGTTTTTCAGTCACTCCCAACCGTTGAACGTTCGCTGAGAGCTGATGTGCTACAAAGAACATGGATCCCAGTTTAGCGTACTCCACTAGAGAGACAATTTTAACTTATGGGTGGATGTCACGTCGCGTGGTTCTTTAAGTCATCTCTCTCTCCATGGAGATGGTCGTGGTCGCGTCCAAGACCACAATTTCATTTTGGAACGTGGAATATTGACGCAGACGATGGCCCCAAAGACTTAAAAAGAGTCTGAGAGTCTTGTCATTAAAATCAAATTGCGTAAGAGATACCACTTGGGGTTTGTTTGGCACTGTTTTGACCTTTTTAAGAAATGGTTCATTAGACTGAATGAAAATGCTTCCAAATTTCAGTCTAATGGACTTGTTAAGAGCTTCCATTCAACCCAAAGGTCCTCTTCAACTCCCACATGGAGAGTCATTTTAAAATGCTTAACTGAGTTGCACCAACCTGAACAATTCAGTATCTTCATACATGGCTCCTTTCCTTGCTATCCCAAAAAGCTTTTGCTACTTGATCCTTCTTTATTCCCTTCTTCTAGCTACCCTTCAGAGCCCTTGTGGTGCAGATCCTCCCTATCCTATTTGTACAAACACAACCAATTACACACTCAATGGGCCATTCCATAATAATCTTCAAAACCTCTTTGATTCCTTGTCCTCTAAAGCTTCCCTCTCAGTCTCACACTATTACAACACTAGTATTGGCAATGATCCACACAGAGTATATGGCTTCTTTCTCTGCCTAGGATTTGATAGCCTAGACAAATGCAAGCGCTGTGTCGACGATGCAATTCAGGACATTCAGAAACTATGTCTCAATAGAAAACAAGCATCAGTGTGGGAAGAGTATTGTGAATTGAGCTACTCTGATCAAAATTTCTTTGGGAAGGTGGATGATACTACACCTCTTAATCAAACTAGTCCTTTAAAGATTACAGAGCCAAATAAGTATAGCCAAGCTGTGAAAAAGATGCTTACTAAACTCTCCGATCAGGTTTCCAATTCATCATTCTTGTATGCGGTTGCAGAAAATAATTATACTGCATCAGAGAATTTATATGGTCTTGTTCAGTGTACCATGGACCTATCTAAAATTGATTGCCATAGATGCCTACAAATTGAAATAGAAGAGCTTCCTCATTGCTGCTATAATCCTAGGGGGGCAAGACTTATGAGTAGGAATTGCTATTTAAGGTATGAGTTATATGACTTCTACACAGGAAAAAGTGGATATAACTCTCCATCAGTTCCCAAAAGTTCTGGTTAGTATTTCAAATTTCATTTTCTAGTGTTCCTTTGGTTCCAACCATAGCTAGATTCAACAATTATTTGGTTTTAAGTAGCAGGTGGCCAGAAGAAAGTATCGAAAAATGTTCTCTTTATCGTCGCATCAGCATGTATAGCAGGAATTCTTTTGAGTTTCTGTATCTACTGCCGTATGGTGAGGGAAAGAAGCCAGAAAGGTAAGAGCACCCAATAAATAGTTGCATAAAATAGTAGTAGATTAGGTATTCTTTTGAGTAGATAGTCTTGTGTTCAGTTGCAAGGGGTTAGTTCTGGGCTTCATTGTATATATTTCATTCACCCAAAAAAAAAAAAAAATTCTTGTTGTTCAATCCAGAGAGGAGCAAAGTTATTGGTCAAGCTGTTCTGTCACAACAAACTGGTGCCGAAAAGGATCAAATGAAACCTCCAGACTTTCCATTGATTAGTTTAGCTACCATACATGCAGCTACAAACAACTTTTCTGATTTGAATCTGCTTGGACAAGGTGGATTTGGCCCTGTTTACAAGGTACTACCATGATCACTCTTATCACAACCAGCTAGAAATTATGGTTCACAAGGATAAAGGGTAGACTAACTCTTAATTGGATTTGGAATGTTTGTGACTAAAAAGTATTATTCAAATCAATGATTGTGTACTCAGGGAGCACTACCTAATGGAAGGGAAGTAGCCATTAAAAGGCTTTCAAGTGGTTCTGAGCAAGGTTCAGTGGAGTTTATGAATGAAGTATCACTAATATTGAAACTCCAACACAAAAATCTTGTTAGGCTTTTGGGTTGTTGTGCAGAAGGAGCAGAAAGAATTCTTGTCTATGAGTACATGCCTAATGGTAGCCTTGATTCCGTACTTTTTGGTTAGTATATATATATATACCCTTTAATCTCTTCAACTTAGCATTTCAAATTTGTACATTGCTTATAAGATGGTAACCATGACTCTGCTTTCTAAGTTCACTTTATATTGTGTTCGGATATAGATCAGGGGAGACGTGCTCTTCTTGATTGGAGTACACGTTACAACATCATTTGTGGAATTGCCCGCGGCATCCTCTATCTTCACGAGGACTCTCGACTTAGAATCATTCACAGAGACCTAAAAGCCAGTAATGTGTTGCTAGATAAGGACATGAATCCAAAGATCTCAGATTTTGGTATGGCTAGGATCTTTCCTGGAAATAATGCTGAAGCTAGTACTGCTACCATAGTAGGGACATAGTAAGTGAAAAGTTTTCCCATTAATGTTCTATTAGAGAGAATACATCTTTATCATATGGCTCTAATTAATCCACTTTTCTTCCTCCTGAATAATTCCAAAAGTGGATACATGGCTCCTGAGTATGCTATGGAGGGACTATATTCCACAAAGTCAGATGTTTTTAGCTTTGGAGTTCTCTTGCTAGAGATTGTAAGTGGGAGAAAGAATGCTGGTTTCCATCGGTCCAAACACGCTCCCAGCCTTCTAGACTATGTAGGTTTGGTTACCTTGGTTCATCCTATTCTTTTTACAGCTAATCTTCTTGGTTTCAAAACTTTCCTTTACGACTATTGCAGGCATGGCAGCTATGGAAAGAGGGAAGAGCTTTGGAATTGATGGACCCAGTGTTAGTAGAGACTTATTGTGCGAGTGAAGTGTTGAGATGCATCAATGTTGGACTACTGTGTGCTAAAGAAGATGCAACTGATAGACCCACTATGTCACATGTTATCGTTATGTTGAGAAGTGAATCTCTTTCTCTTCCACAACCTCAACAGCCTGCGTTTTCCGTCGGCCGATTCACCTCGACAATCATGGATGATATTTCTGTCAATTATGTAACTATTACAGATGTTATTCCTCGCTGAGTTACATGGACTCAACCTTTACGAGTGAAAATAATAATAATAATAATAATTATCAATTAAAATAAGGAAATATCCTTCTCAGTTGTATGATCTCTCTTGGGGGACCTTGGTACATCCTCGTGCACTGGGTATGTCATTTTTAGTTGTACAATCTAGTTTATTTGATAAGAGTATACAAATTTGTATTTCAGCATGTTCTTAGTTGGACCAAAATGTGAAAGGGTTTTTGTTATACAATAGATTTGAAGCAATTACAATGACAAAAACAGATGCAAAGAAATAACACAATCATATATCGGCTTATGACCTGCATCCATTGGATGAAACTGTTTTGTGTCACTATGTAGGGAAAGGGATCCCTGCACAATAGCCACGCCCCATCTTTGTAGGCCTGAGTTTTTGATGTTTTACGTAGCCACTTAGCAAGTTCCGTTGGACTGAAAATTGACATGTAAGCAAGAAATCTTGAGGTTTACCTATTCAAAAAATTAAAGCTTTACTGGAAGGTGTATTTTGAATTTGACGTGTCACTAGTCCAAACTGCCATTCGCTAAATATATTAGTCGGAATTGTCAAATCATCCTTTTGTACCGTAAAACTAACGGATGCGCATATAGGAAATTTCCCCAAGATAACTAACTTGGAGGAGCTATCATTTGGACTTCTATCAATGCAGAAGCTGCAACCATATGACCCAAATTAATGCATTCTACCTGCAGCCCATGACTAAACACTTAAAACTTCCACCTCTAGTCCCCCTCAAGAATCTTCTCACTTTGAAAGTTTGTATTCTTTGTACATGTTACTTCTTCTGTCTTAATCTTCCCTTCTACAAAGGACTAACCTCAACATGAATCTCCCCGTCCTTATCTTGAAGTTTCTTCGAACAATGCAAGGACATTACCTACAATATTCCTCTCCCTTGGGCACATAACGAAAAAGCCAGAGAAATCAAGATCAAGCAGGGCATAAGAAAAGTCAAAAAATGAGTGCTGCAGAGGATGCTCTGCTTCTACCTTTGTTTTCAAATCTCCTTCAAGTTTAAATATACTTCATAGCTTCATGTTCCAACCTTCAATACCTCTCGCGTAGAACTCAGATAATGCCTATTCAGCTGTTATTGCTTTCATGTCTAGTAATCACCATGGTCCATAATGGCCCCTGTACTGATGCAGAGGATCTTCTTCATACCTCTGGTCCCCCCCAAGAATATTCTTACTTAAGAGAAATTGCTCCACATCTGGTCCCCCGCAAGAACATTCTTACTTAGAGAAATTGCTCCACCTCTGGTCCCCCTCAAGAATATTCTCACTTAGAAAGTTTTCCACAAACTCCCATGGGCAGTCTAAAGGGAGTAGCCAGTTTTTACCAATTTTTACCAATTTCTGTCTTAAACTTCCCTTTTCACAAAGGACAAACCTCAAGGTGAATCTCCCTCTCCTTGGTCTTGAAGTTTCTTGAAACAATGCAAGGACAGAGAGATCAAGAACAAACAGAGCATAAGAAAAGTAGTGTTGCAGAGGATGCTCTGCTTCTTCCTCTGTTTTCAAATCTCCTTCAAGTTCCAACCTTCAATTCCTCTCTCTTAGAACTCAAATAATTTTGTCTGTCTGTAGCTAAAGGATGGACAAAGATGCATCATCTATTCTGCTATTATTGCTTTCATGTCCACTAATCATTGTAGCCCATAACAGCCCCTGTACTGCTGCAGAGGATCTTCTTCATACCGATTGCCCGGATTCAACACAAGATTATGCGCCCAACAGCACATTCGGGACTAACCTTAAGCTCCTTCTCTCTTCTCTTTCCTCTAAAACTTCTCTCTCAAACGGATATTTTTGCAACTATTCAGTGGGCAGTGACAAGGACCAAGTCTATGGACTTGCTCTCTGTAGAGGCGATGTGACCAGCAAGGTTTGTTTGAGTTGTGTTGAGGCTGCGAGTCGAGAGATCCTCACTTTGTGTCCTAGTAAGGAAGAAGCGATAATCTGGTACGAGGATTGCCAAGTGCACTATTCGTTCCAGATGATCTTCTCTACGATGGTATATGCTGGAAAGTTACCTCACTGGAATGATCTTCAGCCCATTTTGTTGAATCCAAATCAATTCCTCCAGATTCAGAATGATTTGCTAAATGAACTAATCAGCCAGGTTACCTCAAATTCTTCTGACCGTAGGTTTGCCACTAGAGAGGTTACAATCTCAGGAACAGGCAAGGTACTTGGTCTGGTGCAGTGTACTCCAGATATATCTTGCGATGACTGTGAAACTTGTCTTCAGCAGTCCATGGCAGACCTCATAGGATGTTGCTCTTCACGTCAAGGAGGAATGGTTCTTGGTAGGAGTTGCAATCTGAAATTCCAAGTTTCACCTGAAAAGGGTCAGTACTTATGACATCTTTAATATCCGATAATCGTCTTGTCGGAATCAAAGCAACAGTTTTTTAATTTTGTAAAGTTTTCATCTCAAAAGTTCAAATTAGTCGGTAGATGGGATTCCCATGTGTGTGTGGGACTGAACCCGCATGTGTGGCAGTACATACTGCAGACATGTAGATACGATGAAAACCCGCTTTGATACCATGTAAGTTTCCATCCCATATTCACCCAAAAAAAAATTTCCATCTCAAAAGTTCGAACTTGGTAGGTGAAAGGGACTCCTTTTGGTTTGATTGGTTTCCAAATAACTTCTACGTAATTCATTTTTTCTTTCTTCTCCTGCGTTTAAAAGGAGGAGGTGCAAGGCTGGTTTCGATTAAAGCTAGTGTAGCAATATCTATATCAGTTTTTCTTGCCAGTGGCTTCTGTGCCTACCTGCTGTGGAGGAGAAGGAAGGGAACCCAAGAAGGTAAATATATATTAGTTGACACCATTGCAGACGGTAGTTGTAACCATCTCTGGTTCAAATTTAATTTTTTTCCTTCAGATGAGGAAAATAGCCAACGTCCACTAAGAATTGATGTGGAAGGTCAGACGAGCACATTAGTCTTGCACAGTAATATTCTGCAAGGTTATCAAATTGATGACTCCTCATCAGAATTGCCCTTGATCGATTATGAAGCCATAAGAGTTGCTACAGGCAACTTCTCAAATACAAATAAGATTGGGCAAGGTGGGTTTGGCACCGTTTACAAGGTAACAAGAGTTTCTTTAATTAATTAGAGATTGGATTAGGTGGTTGTGGTGTTCATATTTATTCTAAAATGTTCGAAGAAATTCACAGGGAACATTACCAGATGGAAAGGAAATAGCGGTTAAAAGACTTTCAAGGAGGTCATGGCAAGGTTTAGATGAATTCAAGAATGAAGTTAAACTAATTGCAAAACTTCAACACCGGAACCTTGTGAGGCTCTTAGGTTATGGCATGGAAGGAGAGGAAAAGCTGCTCATCTATGAATTCATGCCTAACTTCAGCCTTGATGTTTTCATCTTTGGTGTGGACCCTCTATCCCTTCACTTTTTATCTATATTAATTTATTTATACTGTGAGTACAAAGAATTTCCATGAAATGAACTCATTCCCTAATCTGAGTTATGGCTAGAGACCTAATTTAAGTTCTAAATATGACCTGACGATGCCCTTTTCTTTCCCTAAAATTTCTTACTTAGATCCCATAAAGCGATCCCAACTCAATTGGAGAACACAGTATAACATCATCGTTTGTATATCCCGTGGACTTCTTTATCTTCATGAGGACTCTCGACTCAAGATCATTCATAGGGATCTGAAGCCTAGCAATGTTTTGTTGGACAAAGATATGACTGCAAAAATTTCAGACTTTGGCATGGCAAGGATATTTTGTGAAGATCAAAACACAGCTGACACTAAACGAGTTGTGGGGACCTTGTAAGCATCGTCCTCCTCTTAACCATTTACATAAAGATTAATTGTTAATTTATTTTAGAACAAGAAAGGGAAGAACCAACCTAATATACCGTGTTTATTCCGTATTAGTTCTAGTATGTTTATTACCCAGTTAATAACTCTTCCTTCAATAATTTTTCTATCTCAAACAGTGGATACATGTCTCCAGAATATGCAATGGAGGGGATATTTTCAGTGAAGTCTGATGTTTTCAGCTTTGGTGTTATCTTGCTTGAGATCATAAGTGGAAAGCGAAACAACAGCTACTACCTTAATGAACATGGTCATACCCTCTTGGCATATGTAAGTCTTTTAGACACTTCAATTAGAATTTTATTTTCGATTGGAAAATTTGGAAGTGAAAATTTTATATGTTGTAAAAATTACAGGTTTGGACACTATGGGGTGAAGGCAAAGTCTTGGATTTTGTAGACCTGTCATTGATCAGTTCTTGCCCAAGAAGAGAAGTATTGAGATGTATCCATATTGGACTTTTGTGTGTTCAGCAAGATGCAGCAGATAGACCAACAATGTCGGATGTCATCGTTATGTTAGAAAGTGATTCTAGAGATCTTCCTCAACCTACAAAACCTGCATTTGCTCTAGGAAGAGTTGTAATCCAAATGAATCAGCCTTACTCTGTCAGTTCCTCTGTAAATGCAGTTACTATTTCTGATATCACACCTCGGTGAGAATCAGAACGGAGTTTGGGGTTCCATACTTCAGGTTGATACATATTATGAATTCTTACCTAGAGGAATAAATTCCAGAAGGCATTTATTAAAGTGCGGAATACAAAAAAGGTTAAAAATATGTAGTGTGGGAGATTCAGATCATATGGACCAATGCAACTGTAAATAGAGAAGATGTAGAGCTTTAACCGTTAAGAAACAAGAACCTAAAACGATGCAGGAAAATAAAAAAACGAATGGGAATCACAAACTCACAACCACACAATGCAAACACGAAGATTTACATTGTTCGGTAAGATTGCCTACGTCCACGGTGAGATGGGATCTCCTTCACTATCAATGAGAATATGATTACAACCACTCGTCCCCAGTCCTCACACCTATCTGATTGATTATAGAGAAAGAACCCTCGCTACAAATACATAGTGAAAACCTATGCATGTAGGTATTTACCAAAATACTGATATACACCTAAAAAAATTTATCGGGAGCTACTACTCCAAAACACCCGCATGGACCCACTAGTAACAAAAATAACGCACACGGTGGACTGATTCCTCTGAGCCCTCGGCCCTTCAGAATCAACCCACTTATGCAAACGACGGAATACAAGACAACGTACCCCAACAATAACAGTTGTTGATGTAATACTAGATCATCACCAAATTAAATTCAGTTCCTTTCTTGCTAGCTGGTGAATAGAATTAATCTTATAACCAACCAAATGGATGCCCCACCTAGTGGTCTCCGTGCCCACAGGTACAAACCATTGATGACCTTGTCTTCAGAAGAACATTGCATATCAATGATTCGTCAGTCACATAGTACCTTAAAATAGAGCTCCAACTTGTCTCCATCAAAAAGAACATTGCATATCAATGGTTCCTCATTCCCATAGTGTAAATAGTGACTGTTAGCTAAGCAAGAGGGCTGACATTTTAAGTAGGAAAATTTATCTCACTCCCCTATACTTGCGATATTTGAATCAAATTCTTTTATTCAAAAATTATTCTTATCTGATCCCTCCAAAAAAACAAACTTTCACATCTATTTCTCCATTGCTAATTCTAATTCCCTAAATTACCACTCCCCTCCCCTCTGGTGGCACCCCACTCCACTGGCCTCTCTTTGGTATTTCCCCCACCTTCTGATAGGATGGAGGTTTGGATTTAAGGGAGAGAATTAATGAGCTGAGATGGATAAGACAAATTTCAAGCTGGTGAGACTCCTTTAGAAGGGGGTGAGAAGTTTGAAGAACAAGAAAAACATAGCGAATAAGATTTTTGTTGCCTTCTTCAGACAGTTTGTTCATGACTTATATATTTGTCCTTAAACCTGATTACTGTGGAGTTAAATGACATAAACAAATTAATTCTCAAGTAATTGCAATAATCTCTCCTCTTATTTTCTTCTTAAAGATTCTCTACAGTCATGCAACAGACATGCCTTGCATATTATGCCAAGGAGTTAATAGTTGTCCTTTGCTTTCATAACTCATCATTCCTTTAGAAGTTCTAGAGTGTTGTTGACATAATCAGCAGCCCACACAGGTATTTTCCTAGTCCTCTTAGGCCTGGCACTGTACTTGGCTGGGCTGTATCAATTCTTGTTGTTACCTCTTCTCCCAATTCATCATCCTATACATAATCCTGCATCTGTTGCTCCACTAAGTCAGACTGAAATTGCACAGGTGTATCACCCTCCACCCTGCTTTCCACTCTACCATAAGCCATCCCCCTTTGCAATTGCTATCCCACACCTCTTTCCGCAACACCCGTGGTCAAATCTGTTCAGTTTTGAACACTGGATTTTTCACGTTCACGGTTCATCCATAGTAAATTTCATTTTTAGCTCCAACACATCATCGAGTTTAGAATCTGATAAGCCACAGAATGGGAAAGAAATGCACAGGAATACAAGAATTAATAGTCAAAACTTTATACATGTTCATGTTGCATCCAATCCGAAGTCATGAAATTTTGATTCTATATAATTCAAGTAGAATTGTTAATAAATCATAAAATTATTAATTTTACAGTGAAACTCTAGTGCCTACTGATTTTGTAAGCAATATGCCTTAAATTTAAGAAAACCCCAAATGGCAAAATCAAGAAAAGGAAAGTAATTGGCGATGCTAGAGAAAGAAGGAAATTTTAACGAAGGTTCACCTGTTCAACTGAAGGGGCGCCTTGTTGTCTTGCAGAAGCCAAGAAAGATTGTCCACCTTTACCGGCCATGCTCATAAACTTAACCCAAAAATGAAGCAGTAAAGCCCAATACCAAGTGACAAGGTGTTTGTCTCCCACTGCTCCACTTTTCACTCTCGCTGTAGGGTTGAGAGCAGATGCATTAGTAGCAGGGCAAAGAAAGGAACGCACCAAAAAACTGGTCGCCTGTGTTGTATTGTGTATCAAAAAAAGGCTTAGCCATTTATCATTTTGAATGGGTAGGGCGGGAGTTGCGCAGAGTGGGGTGTGTGCTACGGTTTGCACTCTGAATTGGCATCCGAATCGGTCAGTGCTGATTCCAAGTTGAATTGGCCGATTCACAATCTACAATCTGATTCAACGATTTTTTAAACCGTGGTCCGAGTAGGACATAGGGAGTGGGGTAGAAGTTGCAAGAGGGGGTGGCTCATGGGACTCCAAAATGCGGATCAACTCACCACATGGGGACAGGTGGGGACAGATCTCTACCTCCTTGGGGTGTCAATCATGCACGCCTGAGGTGAGTCCCACACCCATAGAGGGTGCAGGTCTGTGAGATTTCCCGTGACCACATCTTTTGGAGTGAACATTAAGGTGCGGTGAGCATCGGATGACTGAGAGCATTTGGGCACGTGCCTCAAGGGTTTCCAGTCATCTGATGCTCATTGAACTACTGTAATGTCAGTAGACAATTTTCACAAGATATTTCCTCACCCATCCAAAACCTCTTTTTTTTTTTCGTGGGGGGTGATGCGTATAAGGGAGAAAATAGAAAATTCAAATAAGGGAGGGATTTAGCTAAAAGAAATTAATAAAATATAAAAAAAGATAGGATTGGCATTACGGACGAAGCCATGACGACCCGGCCTATTGGGAGGTAGTCGACCTCTTTTCAAGATAAGATCAAGAGATAATTTTTAGGATTTCATTCGTTCCCTATTTTTGTTGGTCCTTCCTCTTAAATATGATAGGATAATCGTTACAAAGAGTCACATTATTGAAAATTCCTACAATAACCGATTACTCACACATAATTGAAATTTCCTAAACAACTAAAACTTATCTCAAAATTAACTACTCCCGCTTATTTGTGCACGTAACATTCCATCCTCATTAAGATTGGTCTTGTCTTCAATACCACTTCCTGCAAATTGAATTTTCATTGCATCTAGATCCTCTCAAGTTGCTTTAACATGTTGGTAGTCTTCCCTTGGCTTTATCGAGGAAGCTATGACCTCATTTCTCTAGAGAGAAATTGTAAAAAATCCACTTGTGAATGCCGTGCCTGAGCTCTGATATCAGATGATGCATGCAGGGATTCCATAGAGAGAAAATAGGAAAATTAAGATAAGGGAGGGATTTAGATAAAAGAAATTAATAAAATATAAAAAAAGATAGGGTTGGCTTTATGGACGAAGCCATAACGTCCCGGCCTATTGGGAGGTAGCCAACCTCTTCTCAAGATAAGATCAAGAGATAATTTTTAGGATTTCATTCGTTCTCTATTTTTGCTGGTCTTTCCTCTTAAATAGGATAGGATAACCATTACAAAGAGTTACAACCTCTTACTCCACTAACACCACTTCTCTAATAACTCCTACTATAACCAATAACTGACACATAATTGAAAATTCCCAAACAACTAAAACTTATCTCAAAATTAATTACTCCTGTTTATTTGCGCACGTAACCCCGCGGGGGAGGTTTGGGGGTGTTAGGGATGTTGGGGAATTTCAACTGATACAAACAACTTTGCTGATTTGAATCTGGTTAGACAAGGTAGGTTTTGGCCTTGTTTACAAGGTCATACCCTGATCTCTCTTATCACAACCAATTAGAAATTGTGGTGATTTCGTCATTTTTGGTTAGTATATATCCTTTAATCTCTTCAACTTTACATTTCAAACTTCTACATTTCTTATAAGATGGTAACTATTAATCTGTTCTCAAAGTTTATTTTATATGGTATTTGGCTATAGATCAAAGGAGACACTGCTGTTCTTGATCGGTTATATTTCAACTGCTCTTTTCCAATGATAATATTCTAATTGCTATTTTTTTCCATCTGCATATACATGTATCTTTTGGTTTGAAGAGACAAAAGGTTTTTAATTTTTATTTTGGAACTCATGGGTGTGCCATAGTGAGCCTCTCATTGTGAATTTGATGTCTTCTAGTTGCGCGTGAGTCTAACACTCGGATTCTAAGAGATATAGAGTTTAGTGGCCATCTCCGACCTTAAAGTTAAGCGGGCCACTCTAACTTTTGTTACTCTATATTTTTTATTTATTTTCTATATTTTTGTAACTTCTTTTTTAAATGCTTCAGATTAGTGTCTGTGCAAGTCTTCAAAAGTTGATCTGAAAGCAAGAAATACATTCATTGGTTAAGCCACTCCACTTGGAGCCCACTCCCTTTTCTCCATATTTCCAACAATGACTCTTTTTCAAATGATATTCCTTCTCCTTCACCAGTATTATAAGCAATATATCAAAAGCTTATTGCTTCCCCTTTACCAAAAGCTTATTTCTGCCCTTTTACCAAAAGCTTAAAGCACTATATCAAACCTTATTTGTTAACCAGGAAAAAAAAAAAAAAAATTAACTATATTAAAAGCTTATTTCTTCCCCTTTACCAAAAGCACAAGCACTATAACAAAAACTTAAGATGTCAATGAGGGCGCATCAAAGCTTCCGACACATCAAGCATTCCCAGTCAATATATCCTTCCATAGGGTTCATACCTAGAATCTCCCTTGGGCTATAACAATACCATGCTCGTTACTCCTAAAAGCTTAAATTGTTAGGGAATGGTAGAATCAATGTATACATCAACAATTATGTCTGTGACTTAACACTTAAAAGCTCCACCTCTGATCTCGAATTGTTAGGGAAGGGCAGAGTCAATATATACATCAACAATTATGTCCGTGACTAAACACTTAAAGCTCCACCTTTGATGCCTCCCGCAAGAACATTCTCACGAAATTGCTCCACCTCTGGTCCCCCTCAAGAATATTCTAACATAGAAAGTTTTCCACAAACTCCCATGGGCAGTCTAAGGGAGTGGCCAATTTTTAACAATTTCTACCTTTGTATCCTTTGTTGCTTCTTCTGTCTTAATCTCCCCTTTCCACAAAGGACAAACCTCAACGTGAATCTCCCCGTCCTTTGTCTTGAAGTTTCTTGAAACAATGCAAAGGCAGAGTAATCAAGAACAAGCAGAGCATAAGAAAAGTATTGCTGCAGAGGATGCTCTGCTTCTTAGTTTGTTTTCAACTCTCCTTCAAGTTGCAACCTTATTACTCTCTTAGAACTCAATTAATTATGTCTGTCTGTAGCTGAAGGATGGACAAAGATGTATCATCTATTCTGCTATTATTGCTTTCATGTCTACTAATCATTGTAGCCCATAACAGCCCCTGTACTGCTGCAGAGGATCTTCTTCATACTGATTGCCCGGATTCAACACGAGATTATGCGCCCAACAGCACATTCGGGACTAACCTTAAGCTCCTTCTCTCTTCTCTTTCCTCTAAAACTCCTCTCTCAAACAGTTATTTTTACGACTATTCAGTGGGCAGTGACAAGGACCAAGTCTATGGACTTGCTCTCTGTAGAGGCGATGTGACCAGCAAGGTTTGTTTGAGTTGTGTTGAGGCTGCAACTCGGGAGATCCTCACTTTGTGTTCTAAGAAGGAAGAAGCGATAATCTGGTATGAGGATTGCCAAGTCCGCCATTCCTTCCAGATGATCTTCTCTAGGATGGTATATGCTGGAAAGTTACCTCAATGGAATGATCTTCAGCCAATTGTGTTGAACCCAAATCAGTTCCTCCAGATTCAGAATGATTTTCTAAATGAACTTATCAGCCAGGTTACCTCAAATTCTTCTGACCGTAGGTTTGCCACTAGAGAGGTTACAATCTCAGGAACTGGCAAGGTACTTGGTCTGGTGCAGTGTAGTCCAGATATATCTAACGATGACTGTGAAACTTGCCTTTGGCAGTCCATGGCAGACCTCAAAGGATGTTGCTCTTCACGTCAAGGAGGAATGGTTCTTGGTAGGAGCTGCAATCTGAAATTTCAAGTTTCACCTGAAAAGGGTCAGTACTTATGACATCTTTAATATCCCATAATTGTCTTGTCCGAATCAAAGCAACAGTTTTGATTGTTTTAGAGTAATATTTTTTAAAATTTTTTTTGTCTAAAGATCAAAAACATCATATTAAAAAGAGAAAAAAAAAAAGGAGCAACAAGATGATGTCTGGGCATACCCAAACGAATACATACACAGAGAGAGGAAGGAAATCCCCACCTTCAGCATTGCCAACAGCATGAGAGACCAACCTCTTCCAAAACTTACATAAAAAAGCTATATTTAGGACTACCCAAGACATCTCCCAGGAATTCATCATTGATAAAAGATGGAAAAACAACTGATGATGAGATCCATGTTTTGCCGCCTCAGCCAAGAAGTCTGATATTGGATTTGACTCTCCATGAGTAATCTTCCAAACCATCGATGATAGAAAGGATTACAGAAAAAGCCAATCCTGTAATGCAAGCAATGGAATCTTTTTGGATTGAATCACAATAACCACAGCCACAAAATCACATTCAATCCAGAGTTTTTGAACACCCTATTCGATGGCTTTATAAGGCCGACGAATAGCCCCACAAACTCTGACTGAAAGTTAGCGTTACAACCAAGATTTTCACTGAAAACATAGATAACGGATCCTTTATGATCCCCAAAAATTCCAACTGCTCCTGCTCTACTTGGGTTCCCAAGGGAACACCCATCAATATTTAATTTAATCTGCTATGTTTGCCTCGAATTCTTTTCTTAACGCATTTCAAAAATTCACCTGCTCCAACATATTTTGATGGCAATCCATATGGGAAATTTTTTTTCCTGATATCTGTGATGGTAGCAGAGGAGTATAAATATGTACTATCATCTAGTTGAGCAAGCATTGTAAGATTTGGGTGTTTTTCGTGTGAAGGTTTTGAGGTGAGTTTTCTTGCCGCGATTTGGATGTTCTTGAGAGAGATCTCCACTGTAACTTTTCTTCCAACATAGTCAATCATAATCTTCTTCGCCTGAGGGCGTAGCACACTACATCGGTGTATGAACCTCGTTAAATCTCTGTGTCTTGCGTGAATCTATGTTTGTTTTCTTCATATTTTTTGGTGTAATGTTCCAACATAATCCAATCCAATTCTGGTTTACAATAGAAAATTTCCGAAATCTGATGAAGAGAGAAAGCCCGAACCATTAAAACCCAATCTTCTAGAACTGATAAGATCTGAATCTGAGGAGATTGGTGCAAATTAATCAACATAAGTTCTTGCAACACTTTCCTTTTTGGTTTGATTGATTTCTAACACTTTCCAACTAAGAACGAGCAAGTGAATGACTTCTACTAGTCTGTTTTTCCTGCATTTAAAAGGAGGGGGTGCAAGGCTGGTTTCATTTGAAGCTAGTGTAGCAATATCCGTATCAGTTTTTCTTGCCAGTGGCTTCTGTGCCTACCTCCTGTGGAGGAGAAGAAAGGGAAACCAAGAAGGTAAATACATCTTAGTTGACACCATTGCAGAGTGTACTTGTAACCATCTCCAGTTAAAACTCAAAATTTTTTTTCCTTCAGATGAGGAAATAAGCCAACATCCACTAAGAATTGATGTGGAAGCTCAGACAAGCACATTAGTCTTGAACAGTAATATCCTGCAAGGTTATCAAATTGATGACTCCTCATCAGAATTGCCCTCGATCGATCATGATGCGATAAGAGTTGCTACAGGCAACTTCTCAGATACAAATAAGATTGGGCAAGGTGGGTTTGGAACCGTTTACAAGGTAACAAGAGTTTCTTCAATTAATTAGAGATTGGATGTTGTGGCCTTTCATATTTATTCTAAAGTGATTGAAGAAATTCACAGGGCACATTACCAGATGGAAAGGAAATAGCAGTTAAAAGACTTTCAAGGAGGTCATGGCAAGGTTTAGATGAGTTCAAGAATGAAGTTAAACTAATTGCAAAACTTCAACACCGGAACCTTGTAAGGCTCTTAGGTTGTGGCATGGAAGGAGAGGAAAAGCTTCTCATCTATGAATACATGCCTAACTTTAGCCTTGATGTTTTCATCTTTGGTGTGGACCTTCTTTCCCTTCATCTTTTATCTATATTAATTTATTTATACTGTGAGTACAAAGAATTTCCATGAAATGAACTCATCCCTAATCTGAGTTATGGCTAGAGACCTAATTTAAGTTCTAAATATTATCTTATGATGCCCTTTTCTTTCCTCAAAATTTCTTACATAGATCCCATAAAGCGATCCCAACTCAATTGGAGAACACAGTATAACATCATCATTTGTATTGCCTGTGGACTTCTTTATCTACATGAGGACTCCCGACTCAAGATCATTCATAGGGATCTGAAGCCTAGCAATGTTTTGTTGGACAAAGAGATGACTGCAAAAATTTCAGACTTTGGCATGGCAAGGATATTTTGTGAAGATCAAAACACAGCTGACACTAAACGAGTTGTGGGGACCTTGTAAGCATTGTCCTCCTCTTAACCATTTACCTAAAAGATTAATTGTTAATTTATTCCCTATTAGTTCTAGTATGTTCATTACCCAAATAATAACTCTTCCTTCAATAATTTTTCTATCTCAAACAGTGGATACATGTCTCCAGAATATGCAATGGAGGGGATATTTTCAGTGAAGTCTGATGTTTTCAGCTTTGGTGTTATCTTGCTTGAGATCATAAGTGGAAAGAGAAACAACAGCCACTACCTTAATGAGCATGGTCATACCCTCTTGGCATATGTAAGTCTTTTAGATAATTCAATTAGAATTTTATTTTCGATATGGAAATCTTGCAAGTGCAAATTTATAAGTTTTAAAATGATAATTACAGGTTTGGAAACTATGGGATGACAGCAAAGTCTTGGATTTTGTAGACCTGTCATTGATCAGTTCATGCTCAAGAAGAGAAGTATTGAGATGTATCCACACTGGGCTCTTGTGTGTTCAACAAGATGCAGCTGATAGACCAACAATGTCAGATGTCATCGTTATGTTAGAAAGTGATTATTCTAGAGATCTTCCTCAACCTACAAAACCTGCATTTGCTTCAGGAAGCGTTGTAATCCAAACGAATCAACCTTACTCTGTCAGTTCTTCTGTAAATTCAGTTGCTATTTCTCATGTCACACCTAGGTGAGAATCAGAATGTAGTTTGGAATCCAAACGAATCGCCATTTGTTTTTTCTATGTTGTTTGGTCTTGGAGATTGCTCTTCTGGTAGAGCATGATATGAGTTTGTCTATATCTTGGCCCCTAGGGGCCTGTGTATTCTTCTTCCTTCTTCCTTCTTCTTTCTTCTGAATAAATTTGACAATGCATACCAGCAAAAAAAGGTCAATACATATTATGAATTCTTACTTGAACTGGTTCCAAAAGGCATTTAAAAGTGATATGATACATAAAAAAGGTTTAGAAATGTAGTGTTTTCCCTGACTACATTGTATCTGAATCTTCTGTGTTGGATTTGGATTCAGATCAGATGATCCAGTCCAACTGTGAATAGAGAAGATGTAAAGTTTGAACAGTATAGTAGATGTAATACTACATTATCACCAAAGTAAATTCACAGTCCTTTTTTTGCTAGCTGGTGAATGGAATTAATCTTATAAACAACCAAATGGATGCCCACCTAGTGGTGACCATGTCCACAGGTACAAACCATTGATGACCTTTTCTTCTCAGGTACCTTAGAATAGAGCTCCAACTTATCTCCATCCAAACGAACATTGCATATCATTGGTTTGTCAGTCCCATAGTGTAGACATTGAATGACAGTTAGCAGCTAGGCATTATAAGTAGAGAAAATTTCTCACACTCCCCTATTCTAGCCTTATATTACTCAAACCTTCTTATCTGATTTCTCCTCCCAAAAGCAAACTTTCACATCTCTTTCTCCATTGCTAATTCTAAATCCCTAAAAAACAAACTTTCACCTCTCGTGTCTACTGATTTTGTAAGAAATATGCCTTAAAATCTAAGAAAAACCTAGACGCAAAAATCAATAAAAAGAAAGTAAAGAAATTTGGACGAAAGTTCACCTGTTCGACTGAAGAGGCACCTTATTCTCTTGCAGAAGCCAAGAAAGATTGTCCACCTCTACTGGCCATGCTCATAAACTAGACCCAAAAATGAGGCATCAAACCCCGATACCATGCAACGAGGTGCTTCTCTTCCGTTGCTCCACTTTTCACTCTCGCTGTAGGATTGAGAGCAGAAGCATTAGTAGCAGGACAAAGAAAGGAACTTGCCAAAAAACTAGTCGCCTGTGCTGTATTGTGTATCCGAAACGAAGAGGCAGAGCCATTTTATCGTTTTCAATGGGTAGGGCGGGAGTTGCGCAGAGTGGGTGTGTGCGGAGTTGCAGAAAGGATTTGGGGTGGGGGTTTGCAAGAGGGCGTGGGGTTGGGGGGGTTGCGTGGCTCACGACTCGGGACTCAGAACTCAAGAGCACGGAATCGGAATCGGAATCGGCATCGGCATCGGCATCCGAAATAGGATAGTGTCGATTCCTGATTTGATTCGATAAAAGTCGGTCAACACCGATCGTAATCGAAGTGAATCAATCTTGAATCGGTAGGATCGGTCAGTGCCAATTCGAAGGTGAATCAACCGATTAACGATGCAATTCTACGATTTTTGAAACCCAGGACTTGCAAAGATGGGGTTGGGAAGGAGTTGCAGGAGTGGCTCATGGGGTCCAGATCAGCTCCCCACGTGGGAACAGGTGGGAATAGATCTCCACCCTCCATGGGGTGTAGGTCCCGTGCAACGAAGGTGGGTCCAACACCCATGAGGGTGTGAGATTTGTCCCCACCTGAAGATGGAATTCAAATTCGGCTCATGGTAGAGGGGTTTGTGGGGTGAGAGGTAGTGGCTTGGCGGAGGGGAGGGGAATGGTGTAAGTTAAATTTTAGAATTACTAGAGGAGAAATATATGTAAAAAATTTCTTTATAAGGGAATAAAAAAAAAAACTGGGTAGAAGAATTTGAGTAAATATATGATAAATACAAGGAAAAGATTGAAATTTTACATTATAAGTATGGCTTCGAAAGACAATAATACCTCAATTCTCATCCTCAAGATTCAAAGCTATTATTCCTTCACATGCTATTAAATTAATTCAATCATTTCTTCAGCTTGAATCTTGTTCAATCTATAAACACATGCAATGCCATCTCCAACCAACATCACTTGTCCAATCTCATCCACTAATATTCCTGATTCAACTCAACTCAACTCAACCTTATCTCATTTAAATGGGGTTGGCTACTTGGATCCTATTTCTCTAATCATTTATATTCAAAGTCATACAAGATTCCAATCCTATGCTATACATGCCTTCCTCATCACTTCTTCTATAATTATTTTAGGATGGTTATAACTCTTTTTTCTCCAATAATTTGCAATAAATCACTTTTTTTGTTCTAGAGCATTCAAAAGACTCCACTGCACATGATCAACCAACTTCAAATGAGTTGCAATACATGGGTAGCTATTTTAGTCCCTTTCTTGCTAGTTGGTGAATGGAATTAATTATAACAGTGTAAGTTTGGTTCTGTCAGCCCGAACCTACTTCGGCCTGCCTTGAGCCCAAACGGGCCTTGGGATAAGGTGGGTCAAGGTTGGAATATTTGGCCATGAGTTAGGGTCTGGCTAGGCCAGGGTTGAGGCATTGGGCTAAGCCCGGCCCAACCCTAATTTTATATAATGACCAATATACCTCACTTCATATGTTGATTATTGAGTACCCTTCTTACAATCTCTCTCTCTCTCTCTCTCTCTCTCTCTCTCTCTCTCTCTCTCTCTCTCATTTTGAGCATTCATAATCATTGGTACTGTGTGGTATTCATTAATTTACGCTAGGAAGAACATCGCCAAACACATTGTGCACATGGTTCCTCTTTGTTGCTTCTCCAAGAATTATAAATTTTTCTATTTGAATCTCACTTTGTTCTACATTGAAGTCAGAACCAATGAGGATCAACCTGGTCCGAACCAGACCTAGGCCTATCTAAAGGAACTCAAAATTGGGCTAAGTTTTTCAAAGCCCGGTACAACCCGTCCATATTACAGCCTTAGAATTAATCTTGTAATCACCGACATGGATGCCCCACCCATAGTTAGCAATTCGGCCGAATAATTCGCGAATTATTCGGCCGAACCGAATTTTAAAGAATTTTATCAAAAATTCGGATCGAATCCGAATTAAAAATAAAATTCTTTAAAATTCGCGACTTTTTCAAAAATGAATATAAATCGCGAATAATTCGGACCGAATCCGAATTAAACCGAATTATTCGGTCCATTTAAACATTATTTAAAAAAAAAAACCCCAATAAGATTTTTTGACCGCTTTTTTGACCGAATCCTTAAATTAATCGTCCGAATTATTCCGAATAATTCTCCGTCCGAATAATTCCCGAATCCGAATTTGCTAACTATGGCCCCACCTAGTGGTGGCCATGTCCACAGTTACATGAGTACAAACCATTGATGTTTTATCTTATCTACCTTAGAATAGTACTCCAACGTATCTCCATCCAGAAGAACATTGCATATCATTGGTTTGTCAGTCCTGTAATCTTGAGAAAGTGACTGAGGGGGCTGGCATTTTTAGTATCGCTTCCAAAGACAACAATATCTCCATTACATTCTCAAGATTCAAAGTTGTTCCATCACACCACTGGAAAATTAATTCAATCATTTCTCAGATTGAATCTTGTTCAATCCATAAACATGATGCAATGCAATTCAGTCTACAAGTGACACCATTTGGCCATCCTTGGAAAAATATCCCCTCTTAACGTGTTGGACACTCAGCGCTGCATCCAACAACTATGAAAACCTGGGCGCTCTTGTCGAGTTATTGGAATGCATGCGTAGGTCTTTTCAGCTGTTGGATGTCGCATTGGTTGTCCAACAACCAATGCATTAGAGAGGAACCGGATCCCCTAATCTCATTCATGAACAATTTTTTTGTGCTATCATCCACAAACATTAATAATTCTATTTTCTTAAAGAGCCGTGAGTGTCACAAAACTCTAACCCTCCTAGCCTTGTTGTGCCTAGTCAGATCCGAGGATTAGGAACATCCTAGACATGCATCCCAACACCTAAATACACCGCAAGGGATTCGCAAATTTGAAGATAATATGGGTTTGAAGCTCCCAACCATCGACAGAAGAGGATCTGCCTCAAAGTGCCACTACTATGGGAGTGAATTCCACAATTCACAAATTGGATATTTTGAAGGGTGGAATCTGCATTGATAGTTTGGCTAAGAAGCAAATCCATAAATCAATTAGTCAACCAATCGCTCTCCAATTTGATAATTTTACCCTGACCATCACGGCAAACCCAAACATTTTATTGGTTGATGCAGACTGATGATGATGATGTGAAAACTTATTTTTATTTTTTAATATTTAATATTAACATATTATTATTTTCTCCAACTGACCCATGAGGCCATCCTAAATTCCAATTCCCTTGACTTGACGATTATCTTGCATTACAATAGTGTAATTGTAATGCAATTGTTCAGAATCCTGGACAATCCTTGAATCACCAATTGAAATCCAATTTAAATTCTCGGACTATGCTATTAATATCTGATTTTTTTTTTTTTTTTTCAGAGAAACAGGAAAACCAATGTGGACACTTATTGCCTTATCGGCTCATTGTCCACCAAAGCTTTTCAAATCTGCATGAAAAATCTTCCTACGATTGACTATGACTTGGCCCAACTTTTGTGGTTTACTTGTTTCTTTTTTTTTGTTTTTTTTGTTAGAAAAATTTCCTTGTTTCGTTGAATCTGAATCTATAGTAACCAGAAGGGATAAGCTGACGTATTAGGTGATGAGGAACCAAGTTACTAACCCCAATAGGTAACCCAATTTCCAAAATTAGTCAATCACGCGTTTTGATTTTTTTTTTTTTTTCCTTAACGAAACTCACGTGTCTTGACTCTTGACACTAACGATTTCACCGATTAATACGTTCAAACAATAGCTAGCATAAATGCGTTTAAAATAGTTGGTCAAGTGTCTACTGTCTCCGAGAGTCCTTGGGCCAAAACACATGGGTGCATATCCACAAGTAGGATCATAGTTATTTTTTTTTTATGAATTTAAAATTGATATTGGATAATATATCTTGGAACTTATAATGAATTGTGGAATATATATGGATTAATGTTAGATGTTATAGTTGTTCTGTCCAATAGATTAAGAAGTATTCATATAATAAGTCCACAATTTATATGAGTAAATTGCTCTTTTTTTTTTTTTTTTAATCATTTAGAGTTTTTCACCATTTAAAAACCATATTGTTTGGTTCCATTTTTTAGGTCGTTCCCATTTTTGCTACATATGGTCTTACTGAACCTACACCACATCGCCGTTGTCTATCGCTCTTGTCATTGTCAGTAATGGATTAGCCTTGGTGTGAGAGGCACCATAATTATATATTTGTTTGATTTAGAAATAAATATATTTTTACTCTTAGAAAGAATAACATAATTGGTTTTTAAATTTTTTGAAGTCTGAAAATTGCATGAGAACACAACATACCCATGTATTAACATTCTTGATAAAATATAATAGAAAGAATAAATACTACCCAATAGTGTGTTCCTGGGCCAAGACATAATATGTGCCAAAAAATAATGTTGCCTCACGATAAAGATGCTCGCATGTGCTCTTCCATTGACCATGGGTACAACTAATGTGCATGTGGCTATCGGAGAGTATTCTCTCGTCCAATATAACATATGTTTGACATTATTATAGGTACAAAATTTGGACCATTAGTCAAGCTTTTTTTTTTTTTTCCGTCTTTATACTCCTAGTAATTAATCAAGGTTGATTTTATGTACAACCAAATAGTTATGTATACAACTAACTTGAATGTGAATGATAATTTTTCATATGAATAAAAAAGAGTATAGGTGGTGGCAACATGGACCTGTTACCAAGCTTAACAATACTTCCTACTTAATATTTTCCACGTGGTAAACAATGTGGTCGCAAAAGTACAAGGTGTAGACACTTCATTTTTGTCACCTCAGAAGATGCTCTAACCATGACTGTATCTCTCAAAGGGTTTAGAGATTTTTTTTATTTATGGATTTTGGGAATTTTTCCATATTCTCTGACATGTTTATAAATTTTATGGAGAAAGAAACTAATTAGGGGAATTGACACGTGGCCTACAACCAGATGAAATTGCCGACAGCTTGCCTTGGAAGCATAAAGGGACTTTTGGGACGACTACAGGGGCAAACAACAACAACACAACAACAATCAGATCAATGCACCATTTCAATCATCTTTCATTTCTTTGTGTTTTCAAGACAAGATAGTCTCCTCGAGGATTAGTCAAGTTACGCGTAAGTTGGCTGGACACTTTGATTAATAAAAAGAAAAAGTATGAGTTTGCAATTAACTTAGTTTTCCTTTACAAGCATGATTTCAAGTATTGGTCTTATCAGATTGATATCGACTGAGATCAATCCTCAATCTTTGATTGATCAATTATCCACATTGTTTCAAGGGTAAAATAATGAAAAATTAATATTTTTTAAAGAAAACAGAGACAAAACAGATTGATGCCCACTAAACCAATATCGGTGGCATCGACTCGATACCAATATCGACCCCTAAATCCTTGTTTCCAAGTAGAGTAGTTTACCTTTGTATTCTAAGGTCGGGATTAGTAGTGTTAATAAATTCCTCCCGTTCATTACTTTCAGTTTATTGTATGAGTTTGTCGTCCAATTCTTTCCTTTCAGTCTATTGTAAACAGTTTGTCAAGATTACTGAAGATATTATCCAGTCAATTTATTCAGAATCATTTGGGTTGTGAGTAAGAATCACACTTTACGGTCTTGATAAAAGTTAGAGACTAGTTGGTGGCACTGGTGGGAGAATCGGATCAAGTACTCATACGAAAATCATTCTATTCTTGTGTTTGATCCACACTTAGACTTCACTCAGTCTCTCTCTTCTTTAAATTGATTTCTCCCTTCTTTAAATTGATTTTTATTTTTAATAGAGTCGATCAAATATTATACGATAATGATGAGGACCTGATCTACTATCCCAGTGGGAGGTGAGAACACAAAATGAATGGGATGAGTCTGAATCTACCACACACAGTTAATTGTTGAGTGGATTCCACCTGTCCTACCTTTCCCTTTAAATAATAATTGCTTTCGATCAGGCTGCAGTTGCCCGGAAGCAAAAGTGATGAAGTCCAAGTCTTCTTCTCCTTCTTCTTCTTCTTCTTGAGCCTTGAGATTGAGAGACTGCATGGTGGAGGAGCTGGAGAATTGGAGAAACGATGGAACCATCTATCAACACTACTCCAAGAGCCACAGTTGTGTTCCTCTTCTTCTTCTTCGTTGTCCTCTCTTTCCTGGTCAGCTTCAGCAGCTGCGCCGACCCTAATTACCTCAACGAATATTGTCCCAACACAACTTTATACGCATCCAACGGCACCTACCAATCCAACCTCAACATCCTCCTCTCTTCTCTTTCATCCAACTTTAGCACCACTTATCGCAACACCACTGTCGGCCAGAAACCTAATGCCGTCTACGGCCACTACTACTGTAGAGGCGACGTAACCCTTGATAACTGCCGTGATTGTGTCAGCACCGCTGTCCGTGAGATCCTCAATTACTGTCCCAACAGGAAAGTCGCAATTATTTGGTACGATGAGTGTACATTGCGGTACTCCAACAAGTCCTTCTTCTCCATTGTCTCCGAGGACCCTCCCTACGCCATGTGGAATACACACAACATCTCGGACCCAACTCGGTTTAGTCAGCTATGGGGTAATATAACGAACGTGACCGCAACTGAAGCTGCCTCCAATTCTTATAGATACGCCACTCGAGAAGCTAATTTTACGAAATTTCAAACCCTGTATTCTCTGGCACAGTGTAGCCCTGATTTATCAGGGAGGGACTGTAACAGTTGCCTTGGGAGTGCCATTTCTTATCTCCCCGGTTGCTGTAGCGTCAGCCAAGGAGGAAGGGTTTTCAATCCTAGCTGTATCATCAGATTTGAGATATACGCTTTCTATCGACTTGCAGCTTCAGCACCTGCTCCTTCGCCTTCTATTTTTTTTCTGCCTTCACCGAGTAACAGAACTACCATTCCCGGTAAGCTACTTGGAGTTTTAAATTTTGAATCTCTCTCTCTCTCTTTCCGGAAGAAGAGAGACAGACATAGGAGAGCAGCTGAGATAGGATCCACTGTTCGTACGATCACCTGATTGTACAAGTATCCAACATATGTCTTTATTTTTTTCTCATTACAAGGATAAAATGAGATATATTTATTTAAAAAAAAGAAAAAAAAAAAAGATAGATGTTAGATGTTGACTCATACGATCAAGTGATAGTACTAGTAACTAATCCATTTTTGGAGCTCGAGATAGGAATTGATTATAATAAGGTGAGGGTTAGCTATGATGTAGATTGCAGCTTGCAAGCAATGGGAGGGGGTGTTAAGGTTCATAATCTCGGTTCTAAGATTGGAATTGGTTTCGGCTGATATCGATCTAGATCAACCGGATTTGATGGATTTATCCTTTTAAAAATAAATAAATAAATAAATTATTATATTTTTATGCTTAGGTTATACCAATGGATTGATATTTGATCGTTCAAGATTCATGATCAATCTCGACTAATATCGATCCAAGAGAATCCACCAATCCTGATATGAGATTACGAACCATGGGTGGATGACAAATCCATAAATAGATGGTTTTAAGGAAAAAGAAAACATGAGGCCCACCATTTATGGATCTTGGTAAGCAGATTCATTCCCACATGGTCGTCTATTCACAACATTGCCTAGTTTTAAGGGTGTCACTTTAAAATCGAAATTGGCCATTTAAAACCGAATCAAATAGAATTGAAGTAAATTTGTTTGGTTTTGGTTTCAAAAGATGGAATCTTTTCTAAGTTTGATTTGGTTTCGAAACCGTTAAACTAAACTGAGTTATCTATTTTCAAAAAAAAAAAAGTAAAATTATATTTTTTTATCATATCAATCGATGTGGTTGATAAATTTTATTCCTTTTTAATGTTTGATAAAAGTTTGGTGAAGTAACAAATAAGGGTTTTTTTTTTTGGGAAAGAAGTAAAAAATTGTCCAAGACACCTTCAATGGACCTAAACTTAATATGAAACCAAATTAAAACCAAATAATAAATCCAATATGAAATTGAACAAAAACCAAAACTGAACCGAATCGATTTAGTTTTGATTTCTAAAATGTGTTTTATTCTCGATTTAATTCGATTTTGATTTTTACATCTTATATCTTGAATCAAATTAAATAATCAAAATCGAACCGATTGACACCTTTACCTAGTATTAATTAGATATGAATTTGAAATCTGTAATTAACTCTGGGCGGCACATTTGTAAATCATCTCTAATGTTTTCAACTTTCTATGCAGAAAAACAAGGAAGATCGTCTAAAAAAATTGTTGAAATAGCTGTGCCAATTGTGGCTTCTGGAGTGATTATTTTCTCTATCCTCTTGTATTGTCTGCCAAACTGGAAGAAAAAGGAGGACCCGCCAAAGGAAGATGGTACAATCTTTGACTTTTTATCCATTCTAAAACGCTCAACTTGATTGTCCAAAGTTAAATGTCTTGCATGAATTTAGTGCAAGGTGTCTGATCGGGTCATATCGGACAAATTTGTCTTTTACTTAAAGAGATTTTTTTTTGGTAGAATATTTCAAGAGCTTTCGAAAATAAGAAAAAAGACAATCAAAATAAATTTGCATGTACTCTTTTTTTTTTTTTTTTTTTTGTAAAAATATACATGTACTCAATATAGCAATAGGTGACATTCAGACACTACCCTATTTTTATTCATTCTTGTCTGTTTTCCAATGTCAAACTTTTAACTTATCTCCCTTTATGGCATTGGAATAGGTGAGAGTACAATTAAAAGTGCAGAGTCATTGCAATTTGATCTTAGTACGATCCTTGCAGCCACAAACAACTTTGCAGGCGACAATAAGATTGGTGAAGGAGGATTTGGTGCCGTTTACGAGGTAAGAAAGAAGTTACAACATATAGTAAACAAACTATAATTCTTGAATGTAAAAGTTTAAGTGTAGGAGAATATCAAAAAGGAAAAAAGTTCAAGGTAGGGGAGTTTTAATAAATATAGGCCAAGTGTGGCAGGGAAGTGATGGTAATTGCCCCTAGAAATTTTAATTAGGCATGAATTTGGAATAATGAAAAACACTTTCATTTGATCATGAAGCTATATAATTCTATTAATTAGTTGTATTATGTCATCAGGGTAAACTTCCTAATGGGCAAGCAATTGCTGTCAAGAGGCTCTCAAAATACTCAGGGCAAGGTGTAGAAGAATTCAAGAATGAGGTTGTGTTAGTGGCAAAACTTCAACACCGCAATCTGGTTAGACTATTAGGATTTTGCTTGGAGGGAGAGGAAAAGATACTTATCTATGAGTTTGTTCCCAACAAAAGTCTTGATTCCTTCCTATTTGGTTTGCTCCATACACACTTATCTCCCTCTCTAATTTTTTCTTGGAGTAGTTTTCTCTCATTTTACAGGGATTTCCATGAATTATACCAATGTAGAATTACAATTGAAACTTATGTTAGTTCATCATCTTTTGTCCAGCACCAACATTTCAAGATGAGCTGTTTGTCAACTTGATCAAGTCTTAAATTATGATTCTATGTTTTATTTAATTGGATGAATACAGATCCTGAGAAATGCAAGCAGTTAGACTAGCAGAGACATTACAAGATCATAGAAGGGATTGCTCGAGGACTTCTTTATCTTCATGAAGATTCCCGCCTTCGTATTATTCATAGGGATCTTAAAGCCAGCAATATTTTATTGGACGGGGAAATGAATCCCAAGATCTCAGACTTTGGGATGGCAAGAATTTTTGGTGTGGATCAAACTCAAGCAAATACAAACAGAATAGTTGGGACTTAGTAAGTTTTAAAGCCTCATTCCTTCTCCTAGTTATGATCAGAGAAAACGTTTTAATGCATTTGCATTGCCAAGTTCATAATTAATTAATTTTGTTTTTTTCTTCTCATAGTTTATCAGATTTTCGGAATTTCTATTCTTTACATTGCACATATTATTTTGTGTGTTTTTTTAAATATATATTTTTTTATCTTAAATTGGTAGTATAGCTATTTCATTGCATTTCTAGCATAATTATCATGTTCCATGTGTTTAGATATTTTTTACATATTATTTCCCATTTATTTGCTTTGTTTCCTTAATATTTGCATTCTACGAATTTAGAGTATATTGCATAAAAGTTTCTAAATATTTATTTTTATTTATATTTTTTTCTTAGGTTAACCATGTCAGTTATTCAATCATTTTATAATTTTACTTTGAATATTAGGCTAGATATTGCATAACTGGGTGTTTAGGTCATTTGAATATTTTCTGTAAACTCGGAATTTCATTGTATTTTATATAATGATATAATGATATGTATATCATCCTCTAATCGGCTTCGGATTTCAGTATGTATTATGTCAGTTTATTTATTTATTTTTCTTCTTTGTTGTCAATCGGCTTTCTCATTATTGTGGCATTTCAGTAAATATGATATCTTACAATATAAATTTCATGTACTGTTTTTACTTTTTTTTTTTGTAAGGAGGGGGGTGGTGGGGAGGGCTAAATTTTACAGTTTTATTGATAAATAGTATAAATAGCATAGAGCAAGTTTTCTATATGAGATTGGCCCATGCGTCAGACATAGAGGCACACACCCTACTAAGAGGGGCATAATAGTCATTGTCAGGAGTGACAAAATTTTTTCCCAATAGTAAATTAGGATAGCCTTTTGCTTTTTATCACTTTGGTTGTGTATGCTAATTCTTGTCATGTTGAGCAGCTGGATTCAAACTAGATCTCTAACAAAAACACACACACACACACAAGCACACACCCACACAAACACACACACACACACACACACACACACGCATGATTATGATATGATACATGCTAGTTTTTTTAATATTTATCATTGAAAAAACAAATAAATAGGAATATCGATTCAACTAGGTCGATCGAGGTACTTAACACCTTCCTAATCCAGACCCTGACTCAAACCTGGTTTCAAAGTCAGATTGATTGGAGTGGTGTCATATACTTTTATGTGAGTCTTAGACCCTAATCTAGGCGGCAACTTTCTATTATTTCTCTCCCAAGTTATGGATATTCTCTTTGATGATGGAAAAATCTCCATTCAACCATAACTAATTAAGGATAAAAATGTGATTTAGTAGAATCTCTATTGTTACAATTTGTTGTTTTAATCATCTTATAATAATTTCTTGTAGTGGTTACATGTCTCCGGAATATGCAATGCATGGGCAGTTCTCAGTGAAATCAGATGTATTTAGCTTTGGTGTATCAGTTTTGGAGATTGTAACTGGAAAGAAGAACAGTAGTTTCTTTCAAACAGATTATGCTGAGGACCTTATAAGCTATGTAAGCATGGATGTTTGCACTTCTGTTTTTCCTTCCTTACTGTATTTTGCTACTATATATCCACTAGAATATCTTGAAAACTGAGGAACCTAATGACTTATATGTTTTAATTGTAGGCATGGAGACATTGGAATGCAGAAACAACCTTCGAGTTGATTGATCCAATCCTGAGAGAGACTTGTTCAAGAAGTGAAGTGATGAGATGCATTCATATTGGGTTATTGTGTGTTCAGGAAGATGTAGCTCACAGACCCACTATGACAAACGTAGTCCTTATGTTAAGCAGCTACTCAATTACTCTTCCATCACCCTCACAGCCAGCATTTTTTGTGCGAAGCAGGATGGAATCAGGCATGCTTATAGAAGGGAGAAATATGCTGGGTGCCGAGTCAAGTCAATCTAAAAGCAGATCAATACCAATATCTGTCAATGAAGTGTCAATCACTGAGTTACAGCCTCGGTAGTGTGACTGGATCAAGGGTAATGTAGAATAAGTGTATGTTAGTCATCAAGTGATACTGGGTTTGCATTATTATGGGGAAAAGAAAACCATTTTCCACTTGTGTTAAAATTTAGAGATAATGCAGATCAATAGGTATGCACAAAGTTAATAGCACAAATAATTTTTTTTTGCTAAAGATCAGCAAAGAATATTATTAAGAAAGAATCAATTCAATACAAATTGAATCCAAAGAAGAAAAGAAATTCGAGGTTGTAGTCCACCTTCGGCATAGTCATTAGCAAATTTACAACCCAAATCAAACTAACAAATTAAAAAAATGGTTATAAAATCAGTTGAATCTGTATCTCGGATGGTCTTGAGCATCCCAATGAGATTATTCATTTTTTTAACATAGAAAACCCTTCTAAGATTGATCAAAAAAACCATGAGACCTAGTCTAGTAAAACCTTCCATTATAACTGATAATGACATTACACGTTTTCCCTTTGACCATGCAAGAGGATTACAAATAGGTCTTCCTTAGTCAATGCTAGAGGCTCACAAAATGTCAAGAAAAAACCGTTCTCGAATGAATTCAAAAAATTATTTTGATCTCACTTCTTCAATGCTAACGCAACAAAGCACATGAAGAATTGTAACACCATTTTTTTTTTTTTTTTAACAGAGAGAATACCATCATTCCATTATCTACATACAAGGAGCACCTCTCTGGATGTACATATAATTTAGTGTGCACCACACCCTCTCTGTGCATATGTGCAATCTACGGGTGAGTACAGAATAAATAAAAAACACACACACTCACATAATGCGAACAACAGGGTTCGATTCCACGAATCTCCTCCCTTGGGTGGAGGCTCCACAAGCCGAAGCTACCACCACTAGGCTATCCTAGTGTTCGTGAAAAATTCACTCTTCATAAAGGCCATTGTGGTTTTTATCTCGTAAAGTTCTTTTTGTCATGGTTCTCTATACCCTCTCACCAAGACGAGAGAAAATCCCTCCTTTAAAGGGGAAAGGATATTGTGTATGGATTGGGATCCTATCCAATGACTTTTTAATCTTTCACATACACGCATGAGACGACGTGTCGACCACATAGAGTTGCGTACCCCAAGTGTTGAACTACATGCCTATAAGAAGTTGGGGGAAAAAATCGTTGGAGAAGATCCAAACCCACGGTCCCCTCTTCCCTTCTATAGAAGAGATTAGAACAAGGGACATAAATTCCAACGTGGGTGACAATTTTATTTTTTGGGTAGAAAGGTGGTGACATCACATCGATCACCTTTCTTATGGATTCTTTGTTATGGGGGAAATCCAACATGTACACCATTTGGTTAAGCCTTGAATGGATTATCATGGAAGAAAGTGAACGGATTTCATATATTACTCAAAGCAAGAAACAAATAGGGCTGGTGACTTGAAAAGGAGGGTTTATTCTATAATTTGAATCGAGTTTTCCTCAAGTTATGGTGAAAGAAAAATTCCTTTATTGAAGGCAATTATTCCCTTGATGGGTGCCAGGGAATAGTGAAGGATATTTTAGATCGGTTGGGATCAATATATACAAATTATGAGTGGAGGACAGAGAGTATCTAGCGATTTGATGGGAGGGTTTCTAGCGAGGAGAATAATGATGATGGTGGCGATAGGGAAACTTTGGATCAAGGTCTGGGGGCTTTAAAAGAGATCATCCCGAAGAACTCACAGGAGACTATAGTTCCCAAGCATTCTTATGCTAAGGCAGTGGGGAATTCTTCAATTGATGATGGCATTTTAATAATTATATTTTATATTCATCTTCATTTGATGACATTTTTATAATTTATTAACACTTTGGATCAGAGTTTGAGCAATTTTCCTTGCTTACTTTGGATTAAAATTTGGCCAAGATATATGCGTGATTCTCCATCACATGGATCGACTCATGTATTGTCAAGTGGCAAATAGTGAAATGTTATATATCACTAGGCATAGTGACTATTAAAAAGACCCAAATAGATAAAATCATACCATTTCACATGCATTCTTGAATTTTTTCGCTAAAATTTCATTGTATTAAAAGAAGGGGAAAAAGAATATACGAAGACAATAACATATTTGGAATCTGGAAAATTCTACTCCACCTTCGGCAGTGCCATCAGCAGAGAAAGAACTCACACCAGAAACCAAATCACAAAAATTGGAAATAAAAAACAGAATACATTAAAAGAAGCGGTATCTAGGCCGAGATTGACCATCCACTTCCAACTCTATAGCAATCAGCGCAGGCCAGGATTGGATAGGAGAAGAAACTTCGAATTTTGCTGCTGTTTTTGCCAAGAAATCAGCCACAGGATTTGCTTCCCGCATACAGTGAGTGATTTTCCAGGTAAGAGAGTTCAAATAGGAGGTTAAACTCATCCACCTCTGAAGACAAACCCAAGGGATTCTTCCCTTAGATATAAGTAAAACTACAGCAACTGAGTCACACTCAATCCACAAATGAGTAATACCCATATCTCTTGCAAATTCCAGTCCAGTAATAACAGCTATCATCTCGGCTTCAAACTTTGTGTGGACACCAAGAAAAGTTCTGAAAGACTGTAATATTTCTGAATTTTCATTCCGAAATACTCCACCCGCACCTGCTTTTCCTGGATTTCCCAAAGAGCATCCATCTGAGTTTAGCTTCACCCATCCCCTTTGGGGAGGACACCAAAAAATTTCCATTAACTCTCTTGGTTTGTATCACACCCTAGAGATCCCCAATCGTTTGGCACACATTAAGGAACTAAATGAGAGGAGACCCTGTAGCAGCAGTCATCTGGAGGCTGATTTCACTTTTAATCATGGCAAAACAGTGTCTAGATGATTTGGAGACCCCCTCAAAAATTCTTGCATTCCTTTCCTGCCATATGATACTAGGAACCAGGGAAAAGCCAGTAATCCACACCTTTTTAAAATGGAGATTCTTTGTTGTTTGTTTCCACCATGCAATAAAAGAAGGCATGTCCATATAAGGTTTCCATTGCACATCGAAGCCTTCACAAAAAGCTCTCCACAAACTACAAGCAAATTCACAGTTATAAAATAAGTGAGACATTGATTCTTCATCTTTACCACACAAACTGCACCGAGAAGCCATTTGTACTCCACGACGAGAAACATTTTCATCTGTTGGTAATCTATTTTGAACTAACCGCCAAGCAAAAACAGCTTGTCTTGGTTGGTTAGATGAGTTCCATATAAGAGAAAACCAACTCACTTTCTGATATTTTTCTCTATTTTCTTCCCAGGCAGATTTAATAGAGAAGATACCTGAAGAGGTCAATCGCCAAAAACATTTGTCGTTCACACCTTGGATGTGAATACGTTTAGCTTTCTCCCAAATTTCAGCAAGTAAAACCGACTCCACATGAGGGAGGTCCTAGGCGGCTTGGCATATGAAATCAAAAACTTTTTCTTTTATATCTGAGAAAAAAACCGGGTCCAAGTTTGTCTTCTCAGCGATAGATTGATTGTCAATCCATCTATCTAACCAAAAATCAATTTTTTTCCCATTTCCCAGAATCCATTGCTCGTTCTTTGCAACGAAACTCCAAACTCTTTTCAAGCCCGGCCATATAGATGAAGACTTATATCCCCTTCGCAGCGACCCATCTTCCTTGATAAAACGTTCCCTGAAGAATCTACTCAGAAGAGAATCCTCATGTTTGATTTGCCAAGCCAGTTTACATAAACAAGCAAAATTCACTTCTCTCATCCTTCTAATTCCCAGACCCCCTTCCTTTTTAGGCTTGCACACCCCTTCCCGTTTCATAACAATCTTCTTTGCCACTTCCATATCACCTGACCAAATAAAATTCCTCATCCACCGTTCCACCGCCTTAATAGTTTCATCCGGCCACCAGTACACAGAGAAATTGTGTATGGGAATACCAGAAATAACTGACTTAACCAATTCAATTCTCCTAGCCATAGAAAGAATTTTGCCCTTCCACCCTGCCAACCGACCCTTTATCTTATCCAGAAGAGGAAGCAAATGACTATTCTTCACTCTGCCTTTAAAAATCTCCACCCCCAAATATTTTGTAGGGAGATCAGTCGCAGCAATGCCCAGAAAATCACTAATAAAACGACTTCTATGAGGGGCAATCTTCCCAAAAAATATTTTACTTTTTTCCAAGTTTATTTTCTGCCCTGAAAAAGACTGATACTTGAATAAAAACTCATGAAGATGCTTCATGTACCTAGCTGACCCATTCATAAAGATAAAAATATCATCTGCGAAAAGTAAATGGGAAGGAGTAATTGCTCCTCTAGGGCCTGGGAGAGCTTTCATCTTCCTTTCCAGTATCAAGTTCTTCAGCCCCCTACAAAGAACTTCCTCTGCCAGAATAAAAAGGATTGGGGAAATAGGGTCTCCTTGCCTGAGACCACGCTCCACACCAAAGAAACCCACTGGACCTCCATTTAGCAAAATTGAAATCCTTGTTGAGAGCAGCATCTGGTGGATTTTGTTGATCCAATTTGGAGAGAAACCAAATTTCTTCAAGGTTGCAAAGAGGAATTCCCAAGACAGAGAATCATAGGCTTTCTGCACATCTAGCTTTAGACCCATACCTCCACCTCGAATGGATGAGTGCATCAGATTTGCTAACTCTGAAGCAAGGCTTATATTTTCTGAAATAATTTTACCCCTCTGGAATGCACCTTGTTCTTCTGAGATTAATCTTGGGAGAAAAATAGATAACCTGGAAGCAGCAATTTTGGACAAAACTTTGTAGAAAAAGTTTCCCATACATATGGGACGAAACTTATCCAAAGAAGAAGCACCATCAGCTTTAGGGATAAGGGTTAGGAAACAATTATTTACCCCCTTAGGAATTTTTTCCCTACTAAAAAGAAAGAGAAAACAGCCCTACAGAAATCATTTTCCACAATATCCCAACAACTTCTGAAAAACTGACCTGGAAAGCCGTCAGGACCCGGAGAACTGTCCGCATCCAGATCCCATATCGCCATATTTATTTCTTCCCTTGAGGGAACAGCATCCAAGAAAGCATTGTCTTCATTAGAAATGATTGTTGGAATTTGGTCTAGTAACTCATAGTGTGGTTCTACAGGATTTTCAGAGTGAAAATTCTTGTAAAAATCCACAATATAGTTGGCCAAATCTAATTGATCAGAAATCCAAGAACCATCTTCACGACGTAACATACTAATCTGATTTCTTGATCTTCTAATCTTGACTGAAAGATGGAAAAATTTTGTGTTCCGATCGCCTTCTTTCAACCATCGTAATTTAGCCTTCTCATACCATAGTTTTTCTTGCATCTTACTAGCAATTAAAAGGGCTGTCTTTGCATCAGCTTCTTCATTAAAGAGGGCATCCGACATTCTTGAAACCTCAATAATATCCTGCACTCTTTTTAGCTCGGAAGTAGCTTTTTTCACTTCCTCATTTAAATTAGGAAATCTTTCTTTTGCCCAAGCTTTTAGCACCCCTTTCACCACCTTCAATTTTTGCGCCAAGATATAAATGGGGCAGCCACCTACCTGGTGGGACCAGGCTTGCTTCACCACCTACTGAAAACTATCATCTTCCATCCAAAAATTATGAAATCGAAATGGAATGTTGCTAGGCTTTTGGATCACGTTTGAATGGATCAAGATGGGAGTGTGATCAGATGCAGTGCAGCTTATAACTCGCTGAGAAATATTTTTGAATTCATCAATCCATAACTCATTATGAAAGCTTCTATCCAGAACAGCCATGACATTACCCCTTCCACGATTATTTGACCAAGTATACTTTTTACCCTGTGAAGGGGTAGAAATGAGCATACAAGAATCCACCATTGCTTGGAACTCTGCTGCCGATCCAACATTAAATTTCCCTGGACCTTTTTTCTCATTAGATAACAGCGTCGCATTAAAATCACCAACAACAAGCAGAGGGAGAGAAGCTGCTGAAATAGCCGCCAATTCCGACCACAAATCTCTACGCTCAATTTTAAAGCAACTAGCATGAATAAAGGACAAAAGCAGTTTTTCCCCTTGCCAGTCGACCTCAATAGAGAGCTGTTGTTCCGACATTGAGACAATGGAAGGGTGCCTCAGACCACGTTTCCAAATTATCCACAGGTTAGACAACCTTTCATGGCGGATATTATGGATAAACTCTGCCGAATATCCCAATTTATTAAAAAATAAAACAGGGAATTTACTCACCTGAACCATTGGTTCAGCCAAACACAGAAAATCTGGAGAATACTCTGAAATAAGAGATTGTAAAAATCTCTTACCAGCCTCCTTCTTCACACCACGAATATTCCAGAAAAGAACACGCATGATTAAACAGTTGAATCCGCGATCTTGTCAGATATAGATGTCTGACCTCCTCCTTTTTTCTTCTTCCCCTTTTTTTCTCCCACTGTTTTACCCTGCTCACCCATCAAAACAGCTCTATCCACTGCCTGAGCTCCCATCACAGCAATCTCCCTTCTACTAATTGTAGAGGTAGGGGCCGGACCATGCCCAGAGGAAGAAATCCGACCGCCCCTGCTCGTCAGGCCGCCTCGACTGGATCCCTGAATCAGTCCCGTTCTCTTTGTGCGCGATGACATTCTCACAGGACCCTGCGACACCCTCGCCAAAGAGACTTCCTGTTGAGAAGTATCCACTGTATCATAGACTGGGGAAGATCGGACCTGATATGGTCCACTCTCTTTTGAACCAGAATCCTGGTCTGAATCAAATTCTAATTCTGATTCAGAACCAGAATTAGACCCCTCCATGTCATCACTAGATTCCTTCTCTGATTCAACTCTCTCCTGCGCTAATCTCACATTTTCCAAAATAGGGAGATTTGTATTAGCCAAATTCAAATTAATTTGAATCTCACCTTCTTCTAAATTTGGAAGTTGAGAAGAGATATTATTTTGTGATTGTCCAGCAGATCCGTTTCCCTCTTCAATAGGTAATTTGCCTTTATTGTTCAAAATCTGATTTTGGAGAGGTAGATTTGAAAATTTTCTTTCCAAAGAAGATCCAGAGATACCCAACGAGTCACCCCTGTCCGAGTCAACTCCGTCTTCCTCGTATACCGCACCTGGTACCTTTACATTGTCACGAGCACTCTGCTTCTCATCCTCCATCTTTTTGAGTCGACAATTATTTACTTGATGACCCATCCGCTTACAGAAACCACACTTTGCACAATTATCTTCATATATTACTCGCTGACGAAAGCCAAAAATCTTAGTAGTACCTGGTTCGAATCTCTCTACCTGAACCTCCTCAACTCGAGTAGCAGCTTCCGAGCTATCAACTTCAACCAGCACTCGGGCAAAATATCCCAAAATTCCTTGCCTAGTATGATTATCCAGGGTAACTGGACGTCCCACCCCCTTCGCAATGGAGAGAAGGACATTATCATGCCAATATTCCAAGGGAAGGTCTGGGAAACGAACCCACATGAGTTTCGTGAAGGAATTTTTCTCATGGATGTTAAAATCTAGTCTCCAGTGTTGAAGCCGAATTAACTGTCCACGCACACGCAAAGGGGTTCTTCTCCAAATAGCCGCCTTATCGCCCTCACATCGAAATTGAAAAATGACGTAGCCTTTTCCCAGAGGGTGCATCACAACCCCTTGACTCAATTTCCAGTTATCTCTTGCCTCTTGACGTAAATCATCCAAAGATAGAAGACGAAAATTTACACGGCCTATTAGAGCAAACCTGAAATTCTGTCTCTTTGCTTCATAATCATTCTGTGGTATGACGATCCTTGTAATATTCCCTGCTTGAATCGGCTCTGGGAGCGAATCAATTGCAAGCCATGAGGCGAGACCTACCGCCCTTGCATAAGAACGAGTAGGTGCATTCACCTCCGGCCCCTGAGGAGGGGGTCCTCGATCCAAAGCCTCACGATCACCATTATCCATATCATCACCTTCAGGTTGGGCTGGAAATTAATAGATAACCCAAAAAAGATATATGATGGTTAGGAGTTAGGACCGTTAAGAGAATTTTCCTTCTATTTAGGGTAAATGACATTTTCCTTGATTATAAAAGGTTTAGTTTGTTATATGTACAAAAAATTTGAGACAGTGGAGTGTGGACATGATTGATAAAGTTGTAGGCAATTTAAGTACATGTTTAGGTCTATAGGGGAGATTTCTATTAGGGTGTTTGCACTTTTATATCAAATTCTTGTTAGATTTGGGATCAAAATCCTCTGTTTTTCTCATCCCTGTTTTTCCTTGTTTTGCTACCTGTAGAACACGACACGTGGACAATAGAGGATCCAACGATCAAGGTTGGGTGATGATTATTACATCCGGTGCGTTGGTCTTAAAGTTGTCCACGTGTCGTGTTCTGCAGGTAGCAAAACAAGGAAAAACAGGGATGAGAAAAACAGAGGATTATTTTCCTTAGATTTGGGGGCAGATGTTTCATTTGACCCCAGTGTGGGACATCACACCAATAGGCGTGGGATACGGCTTAGTATACAGGGGGCCTATTTGGTGTGGGAAGATGGCGAATGTCAATGTGGGTCCACTGATCAGAAAGGGAGAGGCCATGGATTTTGGGAAGGAATCCCCAGACTGACATTGTGGAAGGTTTTTTTTCCTTAAATTTAGGACGCACTTTCCATATTTACAATTAAAAGTCATTTAATTAGTACTGAAGAGTTTTGCCATAGATAAGCAGGTAGGTAACCTTTATTTAACTATGTTATGATTAGTTAATGTCAGCCTCAGCCTTTAAACTCAGTAAGTTAACATGTTAAAGATATGTCAACCGGGGATTTAGTTGTGGTCTACAAACATGACCAAGACCACAGGTGAATGCCTCTGATCTTATCCCTTGAATCAATTCTGTTATATCTTTCATTGAGTTGCATGTTTACATCCATTTCAAAAATCTTACTCCATATAAACCTGTATACTTTGTTCTCACAATCAATAACGCTTGTTTTCACCCTAAAACTACTCCAAAATAAACTACTTTTATTTCCTTGTTTGACTAAGACTGAAAACCCAACATTTTCTATTTTATACCTTTTCCGTAGTTCCACAACCTCCTCCCTGTCCAACATCTAACATATTTATTTTTCTAACCTTAAATAATTACCAGGATTTCTATTTAAAATGATATAATCATATAAACCAGCATGCAACGACTTCTAGGAAAGCTGAGACGATGCATCATGCTACAAACAGTGGTTTTTGTTCTATTTGTCTCACCTTTATCATCGAGATCCTTCCCTCCAAAGCAACCTTTCACCCAAAGGATTACTGAAACACATTTCTCCCTGCAAAGAATCAACATCTAACATATTAGGGGACCATATACTCCTCTACTGGGAATTGCGTTAGTCCCTTTTCCTGACCAGTAGAGGTGGATCTCCAAAGTATTTCCACTGACGATAACATTGTTAAATTCCTTAATGATGATCCTACCAACCCCTTTAGCTTCCTCTGCAATATTAAAATTCTTCAAACACATTTCTCCCTGCAAGAAACCTAAACAATGTCAAGAAAATTGTGTTTCAAGCGGGGGGAAAAAAAAATCAATGTTCTTCAGAAAGTAGGTGGAGATTTAACCAGATGATTCATTAAAAAAAAAAGAAAAAAAGAGAACCAGAGACTAGTTTCCTAAGGAAAATTAGTTGGGAACAATGAAATGGTATGATTAAAAGAATACCGATGATAACAATCTGGCATTCACTCACTTGAATTAACACATCAAATATGCGCCTACCAAGGCTGCTGTACGTCTGATCTTCTGTAAATGTTATTTCAGCAAAGTGGAGCCGCACTGTATAACTACCGCTTTGTAAGCAGAGACCATAATATCTTAGTGAGACTGGTGCACTGCGAGCTGTCATATATATGGATGGATCAGTCATCTTCAACACTGATGTGTTTGTGGTCGAGTACTGAGGATTGTTTCTATCCAAAAAGGTTCCTGTAGTGCTAGAAGCCCATCTGTCAGCAGGATAGAAGTATGATGCACCATCCACCATAGGTGCTGAATCATCAGCATACTCCTCCCCATCAAATTTCATCAACAGGCCTCCGCAATTGATAAACAACGAATGTTCTGCATGTGTAATTGGAAATTTGGAATCAAGGTAATGTGTTCATATATGATCACTTCCTGTGACCGCTCGTAAATCTTTAATAAAGTTTCTAATGTTTTCTTATCTCAAAAAGTAAGGAGATTCTACACTTACATTGAGGTTTCCCAGAGCAAGGGAGGTCCTTCTTCAAGCACCAACCAATTCTGCAAAAAGTTTCTGCATATGAATTCATTTTCTTCATATGCATCATTAATCGAGAAAAATAAATATTCCATGGAACGACAAACTTACGAGTTGTCTTCTGAAGATGAATAACTTGCAATTGTGTTCCAGTTAAGAAATCAGCAAACAAATTTTCATAAAGGAAATAAGAAAATCATCTACCATTTAAATCCAAAAGAGTTAATACAGGGAACTGAATATACACAGCATTTTGTTGTGCACAGCTGGGTTGTGAGGCGTATCCAGTAAAATTGTTGTAGGATAAATCACTGCAAGACAAACCAGTATCATACTATCATGTCATATACTGCATTTCTTGATGAAAATATGATAAGCCAAGACACATAGAGTGGTCGCCATAAATATCTCAAGTATGGAATTTATCGCAAAGATAAGTCACATGTAGGTGAAAAAAATCCTATGAACCATGACTCAGCTTTTGATGAGTAGAAATACTCACATTTTTATGTTGCCTTTTGAAAATAACCAATCTGATACTTCTCCAGTCAGAAAATTGTTAGAGAGAAACCTATGCCCATAAACAATATAATGCCTACTGTCATATTATAAGAGGAATCATTTACAAGAAAAGTTGAAATAGACGGCCCTGTCCTGTGCACAGAGACCTGTGACTATGCCCGTGAGAAAGTGCAATAAAGTGCTAATCATAGGCAGAGACCTGTGACTATGCCCGTGAGAAAGTGCAATAAAGTGCTAATCATAGGCAACCACAAATAATGGGATAAAGCTTCTTTATTCGGTTTTATAAATGAACAACTAGTAATCACATGTGAATAAAGTAAGATAATGACATTTAAAAGGAAAATAAAGATATATATATTACATACAAGAATTGCAGATATTTTTTTACATACAGGAATTGCAGATACGCCGAACTCCCAAAATCTGGAATTTGACCAGTCAACCTGTTAAAGCTCAGGTCTCTACAAAGGAGGGAAAAAAAAAATCCCATGAGAACATAACTAGGAAAGATTGTCTTCATACTGTAATTAATGATGGGCTTGTACAACAACAACAACAACAACAAACTCAGCCTTATCCCAACTTAATGGGGTGGGCCACATGGATCCGTGCATAACCCCCAAAAAAAAAGAAGATGAAGAAATGAAAATAAAAGGAAAGAAGCCAACACCAGCAAGTTAGGAAAAATCTCAGCTAAATGGGGTCAGCTACATGGACCTTTGCCCTCCAATCAGCTCTATCTAAGGTCATACTTGTAGAACATTCCAATCAATATAGAATTAACTTTAGTAATTCAAGGCCACGAAGACATTTACTCAATATATCCATGAAGATTCTAGATTTGAAAATAATTAATTAATGGAATTACTGCTGGTAGTCAAACTGCCTTTGTACCCAAATCTGCAGCTAATGGAATCCTATAGTCATCGGATTAATCAAGCATTAGTTTAGTGTCAAAACCTTCAAGTTAGATTGACAACTATGAGATCAAGTTTCTCAACCACATGATGAAAACATATAGGAAAGGCAAAGTAAATCAACCAAATAGAAAATAAATAGCTACCTTCAGAAATATGCAAAAGATAAGATGCTGTTACAATATCAGAACCAGAACCCAGCAATCACAAAAGAAAGGAGAGAGAAGAAGAGGTGGGGGAAAACTGCCCAGTGAGAATTGCAGAGCAGAATCATGAGAGTAATTTTCTCTCCCCACTGCCTGCCTTTTCTTCATATCCCAAGCATATTCACAACAGGAAACTAGTTGGAAACTAAGACTAAGAGAATCTAGTCTAACAAGGAAATAGAACTAAAATAAAGAGAAATTTACTTCCCCCTCCCCTGTAGTATGTTAGTTTTTACTAAAATACTCACACCGTTAAGTTAGACTAATATTTCGATAATACCCAGTTTACCCTTCAATATTGTTAAAATATGATTTCACCCTTCCAACCACAAAACCATAATATACTTGGAGGCTTCCCAGTTCAACCCACCCCCACCCCTACCCCTCTATCTTCTCCGCATCTCTATATTCTCCGGTGGAAGACAAACGGTGAACTTAGGCTACCGACATAGAACTCCAGCAAAGTTTGAGTGATAATCGATGCTAACTGGTTAACTTCGAGCGTCAAAACCAGTTAGCATCTTCTTCACCGTCGCCTTCATCATCGCCTGATCACTACCTCACCTTTGCCGGAGATAGTGACTACCTCTTTCACAATACTCAGGTTTTCACTACCCTAAATCTTTTCTTTTCAATTTGGGGGAAAATGGTTTTATGAAACTCTAGGGGTAAATTAGGTAGTTGATTTGTGGTTGAATTACAAAGCTAAAATCGTCTTTTACAATTCAAAACTAACACCACACTAACAACGTCGTCTGACAGGGGAGGATTATGCCATTTCTAAAAACACAGGGAAGGGGGATGTAATAAAAGCAAAGTACAGAGGATGGGGATGTAAATTGCTCTAAATAACAGAAAAGTAAAGAGAATAAATCCACACGATAGGGACACTCCCCTATCGTATAAGCCTTCAATATTGTACCCCCACGGTAGTGGGGGTCCATTCTTTAACACTCCCCCTCAGCCTGGAGCATACATATCTCTCATGCCTAGCTTGGTATAGTTCTTCTGGAAAGCAGGACCAAACAGATGCTTGGTAAAAACATCACCAAGCTGATTATCAAAGGACAAAAATGGAGTAACAATCAGCTTCTTCATGACAACACTTCTTGCAAAATGACAATCAATTTCGATGTGCTTGGTTCTCTCATGAGACACGGGATTGCTTGCAATGTAGATGGTTTCCTGGTTATCACAAAACATCTTCATGGGACAAGTCATCGGAAATCCCAATTCTTGAAGTAAATATTTCAATCACATCAATATAGAGGTAGTATGATTCATAAATCGATATTCAGCCTCAACACTGGATCTAGCGATTGTTATTTGCTTCTTGCTCCACCAAGTAACTAGCTTGCCACCGACAAATGTACAATATCATGTGGTTGATCTTCTGTCATTACCAACGCCAGCCCAGTCAGCATTAGAGAATCCTACCAAACCAACACTTTGATGAGGACGATAAATGAACCCCTTCCCTAAAGCTTCATTCAAATATCTCAATATATGAAAAGCAGAATCCTAATAAGCCTTCTTTGTTGACTGCATGAACTGACTGATAGCACCAACAACAAATGACATATCCAATCGAGTGATAGTCAGATAAATAAGCTTCCCTACTAACCTTTTACACTGGTGCCTGTCTTCAAGGGCTTCACCAGCACTAGTCCCAAACTTCTGATATCGATACATCAGACGATCAACTTATTTGGAGGAAAGCATACCAATCACATAAGAGTTCTAACACATATTTCTCTATGATAAATCAATTATTTTCTTACTTTGTAGGACTTCAATGCCAAGAAAAAATCTTAGGGCACCCAAGTCTTTCATTTGAAAATGTTGATTAAGGTAAGAGTTCACTTCTACAATCCCAAGTGTATTATCTCCAGATATAATAATGTCATCTACATACACAACTAATACAACCACCTTAGAGCCCTAACATTGTACAAACAAAGTGGTCAAAGAAGCACTGTGAAAACCTATAGCGAGTAACAATAGAGGTGAATTTTTCGAACCAGGTTCGAGGCAACTGTTTTAATCCATAGATCCATAGATGGCCTTTCGTAGCTTGCAAACTTTTTCAGAACTCTCCCCTTGAGCAATATACCTGGGAGTTCACTCCATATAAACCTCCACCTAGAGATCACCATAGAGGAAAGCATTTTTATGTCCATCTAATACAAGGGCCACTCTAAATTCACAGCTAAAGAATTAGTACACGAACAGAATTGAGATGAACAACTAGGGAAAAAGTTTCAAAGTACTTGACATCATATGTTTGAGTATACCCCTTAGCTACCAAACAGGCCTTAAGACGTTCACGAAACCATCAGGATTGTGTTTGATTGTGTACACTGAGCGTTGTATTTGATAGTGTACACCAAGCGACAACGCACAAGACCCTTACCCAAAGGAAAATCCATTAGAATCCATGTCTTTCAAGACAACAAGACATCCATTTCAGTTTCCATAGCCATTTTCCAGCCAGGGTGAGAGAAAGCTTCATGATTAGTCTTTGGAATAGATTAATGGACAATAAACAAGCAAATCATGGAACAGTGATGGAAGACAAGATAGAGACACATAATAAGATTTTGTGTCCAAGACCAAGTACCTTTTTGAAGTACAACAGGTAGGTCAGTTGGAGACTTAGGACTTGGATCAGATTGCATGATGGGCTGTAGGAATCGGAGCAAAAGTTGATGGCATAGCATTCTTGGGCCACTAATACACCTATAGCGGAGGAGATAAATGAGTAACAGATAGGAATAGGTGGGACACAATCATGATGGTCAGAGATGGTGGAGATGGAATAGGAAGTGGGTAATAAGATGTATTTTCAAAACAAGTAACATCAGCACTGACAAATTGGCAATGGATAACATGATCAAAGCACTTATACCCTTTCTAAGTTCTAGAATAACCAAGAAAAATACATCAAATCTCCTTGGGAGATAACTCATCAATATGAGGATGTAAAATATTAACAAAACAAAGACCACCAAATTCCTGCAGCGGAATAGTAAACAAGGGAGGATAGAGAAATAAATGGAAAAGAGAGATTGGTTATCTAGAACAAAAGAGGGCATCAGTGAATTAAAAAACCGGCAATAAGAACAACATCGCATAGAAAACGAATGGGACATTCATATGAATCATAAGAGACCTAGCAACTTCCAACCAGTGTCTATTTTTACGTTGGGCCACACCATTTTGTTGCAGGGTAAAAGAATAGCTAGTTTGATGAATCATCCTAGTAGTCAAGCAAAAGTCAGAAATTTCTCACTGAGAATATTCAAGGCATTATCATACCTGAAAGTTTCAATAGAATTATCAAACCGAGTTTCTATTTCATGCTAAAAAGCTTCAAAACCATCAATAAACCAGAAACAATCTTTCAACAAATAAACCCAAGTCAATCGAGAGTGATCATCCACAAAGGTAACAAAATAAAAAGATCATAATCTATTACTAACACGACAGCGATCTCAAATATCAGAATGAATTAAGGAAAATAAAGACGGACACCTAGACACACTATGGGGGGGAAACAATGACCGTTGATATTTCCCAAGTTCACAGACTTCACACTCTAGGCAAGGGACAAATTTGCAACTTGGAACCATTAGATGAAGCCTGGACAAAGATAGATGACCTAGACAAAGATGCCATTGAAGAGAGAAGTTCCACCCGTAGTTGTAGTAGCAGCAATTGACAGTCCAATGCCATCTAAATAGTATAGACTAGTCTGCTCAAGCCCTCCACCAATTGTTCTCCTTATTACAAGGTCCTAAAAAACACAATCAGGGTAGAAAGTAACAGAGCAATTAAGTGACTTAGTAAGCTGACTAACAGATAAGAGGCTTAAAGATAACTGTGGAATATGAAGAACAAAAGACAACGACATTGAAGAGGTACAAGATACTGTTCCATGTCCTGCCACATGAGTGGAAGAACCATCAGCAAGGATAATTAGAGAAGAGTTTTGAACAGGTATTATGGAAGAAAATAAGTTTGACTTACCAGTCATATGGGAGGAGGCACCAGAATCACTAGTCCATGGAGTGGATGATGTAGTACTAAGGAGGGTTGAGTTACCTGTGTGAGCTAAGTGGCTGTGGAAGTGGGAGGCAGATGTGTCAAGTTGTTGTAGACGCTTGAGGATCTGATTATAATCGTCGCGAGGCATAGAGAAAGTGGAAGATGCCCCAGATGCAGATGCAAGTGTAGTGACACCAAATGGCACTCGCTCAATAGAACTATTAACCATAATTGTGTTGACCAACTCATTGGCCCAGTCTTGTCGGCATGTTTATCCCAACAAGTGACAACAGTATGATTTGTCTTTTCATAGAAATAACATTGACGAGAAGACTTGTCAGTTTGCTGTCCACTTGTACCACGACCACAACATTGCCATTGGCCACAGCCTCTAGCAGAAAGGAGGAACCCCATTCTCGGCCAGTAACAAAAAGGCTGATCCTTCCCTTGGAGAGGGAGAAGAATCAACCTTGGGTGAAGTAACCAAACATACCAAACAAGAGACTGTTTCATTTGATAACAGTACCTTTTTACCAGCAGGAACGTGACTTTTCACAGATTGGTAGTCTGGGTGTAGGCCGGCCAAAATTTGGCAGTGTGAAATTCAGCCATTGAAGCTTCAATTGTTCTGGATCCTTAGTAAGGGATGGATGAATCTAGAGTTCCTCGAGGATACCCTTGTAACTACTTAAGTACTCATGCAACGACCAATCCCTTTGTTTGAAATTAAACATCTTTTCATAAAGTTCATAGGTTTGGATTATATCATTCTCTTGAGAAAAATTTACATTTAAGTCTTCTCAAACCCCTTTTAAAGTATCATGAAACATGACGTTGGCAGCAGTAGAAGGTTCCATACTATTCCACAACCAAATCTTGAGTGTGGAATTTTCATGCATCCAATCTTCATAGGCCGCAACAGCAGTAGCATCTTTCGAGTCAACGGATGGAGGAACAGAAGTTAGGTATTTCATCTTCCCTTTAGTGGGTATGTAAGCTTTAACAGCTTGAGACCAATAACAGATAATTCGATACACCATTAAGTTTAATGGTAGTAATCTGAAGATGACATTATCAACTGCAGACTTAGGATCAGCCATTGTGCTCACAATCAGCAACCAAATAATGGTAAAAGCACACCTGATATCTGAAGAAAAACCCAACCAGAAGTAGCAAGTAGCAGCAAATATCTACAAAACAGTACCCCAAAGAGGTTCCCTCATCCATTGGACAGATCAAATAAAATACCACGAATTGATGCGCCCAAAAAAACTCAAAAAACAGAGTATCTCCTGGAGAGAATAAGAGGGAACAGAAGCAGCAAACCTAAGGCTATAAACAGCCTCAAAGCAGGGATCGAATGCCCTTCTTCAGTTGTGTAACATAGTCCTCAAAAGAGGAATATCATCCAGTTGATGAAAAGAGACAGAGAACTGCAGAATCTTGCTGGTGGCAAAACAGAGACTTGAATCTTTGATGACAGCAGCCCCCTTCACATATCAATCACCGTAGGCCAAGAACTTGATTGGCAAATAAGGTAGAGAGAAGAAAGAGCCCTAGTTGCAGAGCCCACCGAGTTTCATATCAGAACCAGAAACCAGCAATCACACAAGAAGAAAGGAGAGAGAAGAAGAGGAGGGAGAGACTGCCCAGCAAGAGTTGCAGAGCAGAATTGTGAGAGAGTAATTTCCCTCCCTACAGCCAGCCTTTTATGAATATCCCAAGCATATTCACAAAAGGACACTAGATCCCTTAGTCTACAAGGAAACTAAGAGAATCTAGTCTAACAAGGAAATACAATAAAATAAAAAACAGAAAAGTAAAGAGAATAAATCCACACGATAGGGGCACTCCCACTAACCTGTGAGACTTAAATATTGTATGCCCACGGAAGTGGGGGTCCATTCTTTAACAGATACAATTCAAATTAACCTGAAGTCAGATAGGACAATAACAGAAGTAAATCGGTGAATTAGATGAGCTTGACAATAGGATAATTTAAAGTATATAAATCTTAGAAATTACTTAGGAATTAGCACCACAAACATAGAATGGACTATGCCAAAAACTATCTGGTTGACCTAGAACTCAAGTACTCCCCAAATGAAAGGTACTGAGCTTTTCAAAACAGCTATAAGATTAGACAAGTTCAAGTTGACTGAAAGTTTAAAATACTCATGAGTTACTTTAGTGCAGTAATCATGCATGAGTTGACTAGACGTACTGAGGATCCAGACCCTTAAATTATGATTTTTTTTCTGATGGCATATTTTTACTGGAAGACACAAAAATAGGGATGAATGCTAAGTTAGATTTATGGACAGACACTTCTTGAATAAAAAGTTTCAAGATAAGCTGAATAAAAACAACCACATGAAGTGTAACCTTAATTAAAGTAGGACTGAAAGTAGGCGATGAGAATTGATGAAAGGGAGATACCTCAAAGTGATATTTTTAGATACCTATTTTCAATCATAAATAAAGAAGGAGAAATGAATGATGATATTGCATAATAAATAAGCAAGGTGGATGGAGTGAAGGGGCACTTATGGAGTGTTGTCTGTAACGCATTCCACTAAAACACAATGGAAATTTTTATAGGGCATCTACAAGACCAGCAATGGTGTGTGGAGAAAAATATGGGCAGTGAAGAGATTAAGAAACAAGATATAAATAAATTTAGTGTAGCTGAGATAAGGATGTTGAGATGGACGAGTGGTAAAACTGGGGGGAAAAAAATGAAAAATGAATAAATACATTAGAGGTAATATAGGAGTACCTTTGACACATGATAAGTTGGGAAAAAATTATTTTATGTGGCATGCAACAAAGACCTTTGAATAGAGAAGCTGAGGAAAGACATGCATGGATTAGGGTTGACAACAACTATGGCTTTAAATAGAATTGAATGGAGATATAGGATCCTCATAACTAAGCCATATAGTTGGGATGAGGCTTAGAAGTGGAGTGGAGTTGGGTTGAGTTGCAGATGAGTCACTTAAGATTTTTCCAGGTTTCTGCTGAACCATCAATATTTCTTAGAATGTTGGAAGAGTCTGATCAAAATCCATTTCACCTGTTTCTAAACAAGGTCACTCATAAAAGTAGTCAACTTGTTCCAATATATCCTTCAACAACAACCAAAATCTTATCCCAACTTAATGGGGTCGGCTACATGGAGATTCCAAGCAAGGACGAGCACGAGGATCCATGCAAAAAGATTGACGGATTATGACTAATTATAACAAGTGCCAACTGTCAAGTGTCAACCTAACGCACCACTACAAATCAGCCACAAGCTTATAACGAAAGACTATAATAAGGTACCAGCTGTCTACCTGACGTATCATATAGATCAGTCAAGCCAAAGCATCCTACATGCATTATGTTCTCCACCAAGACAATCTATCATCCAACCTACTTTTATAAGAGGAATAAGATAAGGAATTCTTGACAGCCCGGCTAAGCAAAAAAGTAACAAATCGAACCACACAACTCCACATTGAAAACTATATTATCAACACACAACTCTGCATTGAAAAATAGATAATCAAGAACTATGTTCTTGATTAATGAAAACATCCTTGACAACTGCTTTCACAATTGTTCGTCTTTCATAAGTCCAAGAATTTCACCTCTGACTACGGAATACGAATGCCCCTAACTGTCCCTGTTAATCATTACACCGATCCCGAAGGCCACCGCAATAGGACCGAAATCCTATGATGTTGTCGGCTTGCTTTGAGCACTCTAATTTCTTCAAAGTAATAGCGCCGAACGCACGAACCGGACAATTAACGCTAGGAGCGTATCGTTGAAAAAAGGGATAAGACGACTGGTACACATCGTGAGGCTGACCGATTGGCCCATCCCAAAGTCCAACTACGAACTTTTTAATGCAACAACTTAAATATACGCTATTGGAGTTGGAATTAACCGTGGCTGTTGGCACCAGACTTGCCCTCCAATGGATTCTCGTTAAGGGATTTAGATTGTAATCATTCCAATTTCCAGACTCAAAGAGTTCAGTATTGTTATTTATTGTCGCTACCCTCCCCGTTCCAATCTATCCTTCACGTTTCTAAAATTAAAATCAGGGTAGAGTGGTAGAACTAGACTTGAAGGCAAGGATCGAAATCTTGTTTCGTTTCAGTGGGTTCAGAATCACCAACTCGGCGAGATCTTGGCGAGTTGGTGTATTTTTTTTTTTTGACTCGGTTGACTGTTTCAGTGGTTAAAAGGCCATATTTTGACCTGAAACTTGGTGGGTAGCTTGCTTTAAAGTTAATAAACATACTTAGACCATAAATTTATAAAAATATTAGAACATGACATTGTTTTAGAGTTGCACCCTTGTTTGGCAACAACCATCGAACTGTTCTGGAGAATATGACATAACATAACAAACATCATGTATGCTTCACAACACTTTAATATTAATCTCTTATTTTTATTTTATTTTATTTTTAAAATCAAAACAGAATATTTTTCCCTATTTTTAAAATTATTTTTCAATTATTAATCCATTTTTTATTTTTTGAAAATTAAAATAAATAATTACCGGCTGAAAGAAAAAAATTCACTCCGATAGAGTCGTAGAATAGGCAATGGTAACATATATATAATTGACTTCCATCAAAGGTATATTTATCATAAAAGTAACAATTTATGTTAATGAAAAATGCATTTTTAAACCAGAAAAATAAAAATTAAAAATATTTATGTACCAAAAAAAATAATTTCGACTCTATCGGCCTCTAGTGTCTAACATATAAAAAATCTAGCCACATCCAACATATATTTATGTACTGTTTAAAAAAAAAAAGGTTTTGGGGAAAGAACTTTACCTTTCCTAAGCTTAGAATGTATAGATATTGTTATAGGAGTGATTTGGAAGGCAATATGTGTGATGATGTGGCTAATTAGAAGCCAATAGGGTGACTTTGTGTTCAAAATGCAAGATGGAACCGAGATAGACGAGACAGGCGGGACAGAGTACACCAAAATGAGGTATTTATAAGCCTTTACAATGTAACATTTCGGTATCTCACCAAGATGATACCGATATCAAGGCCGAGATACCGAGATGATGTACAAAGTGTATTTTGTAACCTATCTCGTCTCGGCAAAAAAAAAAAAATCACAAAATAACCGAGATCTTGGCGAGATTTTGAACCTTGCTTGAAAGTAATCCATGGCATGAATTCTGATTGTCACTAACAATCACCTTTGATCAACATAGTAAATTGTTTATTCTATCAATTTGGGATGAAAATGTGAAACAGAATTGAAAAGCCCAAATACTGATTTCTGATGGATTATTTTTTAGCAAAATCCATCCAGAAAAGTATAAAATAAGCTTAGTTCAAAGGGAAAGAGAATTCCATCAAATGAAACTCACAGAGTTTTTAAATTTGGCATCAGTTTTCCAATGTATTCTGGGATTGGACCCGTAAGAGAACAATTTCTCAGTACCCTGCACCATCAAAGAAAGCGAAGTCCTCATGACCCAGACAGAACCATAGACAAACTGGCATATGTTAATGCCATGTCGTCAAGTACATCCATCATTCAACATAAATTCCTTCAAATGAAGGGGGAAAACTCACAATTCATTTATATTTGCCAGATTCCGCAAGTCAGGGAAAGGAAAACTCATATTTGACCCATGAAGGTCAGATACCCTCCTGAAATTCAAAATGCACTAAATCAAATCAAAGCCAATCCTTCAATTCTCTACTTCAGTTCATAACCACAATAAAGGCCAAGGATCAAATATAATAACATTTTTAGTAGTTCTAGAAGGTGCACTCACAATGCAGTTAGGTTTTTCAAGAGGGAGATATTAGAAGGAACAGGGCCCTCCAAGGACGTGCCCTGCATATCCCTGCAATACACAATTCGGGAAAAAAAAAACATATAAGATATCCTTAGATAATAGAAAAAATCTTCATCGAACGAAGAAAATGGAAGAGAGGTTCCCAATGAAATAAGGGATCTTCCCAGAGATGTCAGTCCCATCTATCAAACTGCAAATAGCAAGCCAGTTCAGGCATTTATTATTTCAAAAGGTTAAATCTGTCCAAACAACTACCTACAACTTACAATTGTACCAAGTTAGTAAGCTTGCCATATGTTTCCGGTATAATTCCCGAGAAATTGTTCGTAGAAACAATGCTGCAAGAGTAAGAAAGCTATATAATGAGTTTATTTGAAATAGTAATAGTAGTAAATATAATTTGATATTGAATGTTGATGACGATAATGATGGTGCAACCGTACAACAACAAAAATAATTACATAACCATCATTTCTTCTATACTACCATTAACAATCTGCAATTAAGTTACCAAGACTGACCAAAGAAAAACCCTGTTTCCTCAATCAAACAAGCCCTGTCAACATCAGAGCCCTCAAAGAACAAGAGAGATTTCAAGTGATTGATCCAAAGGCCCGACGACCCCTTAAAATGGTGTAAATGAGACATAATGGACTCAATCAAAACAATGTTCACTTTAGAGAAGATCATGAGATCGTCATCAAAGGCGAGAAGGGAAAGCTTCAGAGCCTTGCACTAGGGAATGGGAGAGAGAAGTTGTTGATCCGTACTAGTATAAATACTTTTGTATAGGACTTCAATGGCTAAGGAAAAGATGAATAGGGAGATGGGACAGCCTTGTCAAATGCCCACTATAGAGGTGAAGAAACCGGCCAGACTACCATTAACAAGCACCTAGAAATACAAAAAAGAAATACAGTGATAAATCCAATTGACAAAAACTGGAGGAAAGGCCATCTTAAGCATGACTTTAGAAATGAAGTCAACCTCAAGGAGTCAAAAGTCTATGGATATCGATCTCCATAAGGGCGGTAGAGTAATGAGACTTTCTATTGAAGCCTCTGATAAGCTCATTGCAGAGGATGGCATTATCATAGATAATTCTTCATGCGATGAAAGCCGATTGATTGTCACTAACTAGAGAGTCAACCACTAACTTAAGCCTTGGAAAGGACTTTGTCAATGACATAAGAGATGCAAGTTATATCTTGGGCATCATGTTGTGAGAGATGACGAGCTAAGGATGTTAGGACTTTCACAATCCAACCATATTGACAAAATTTTGTAACGATTTAGAATACAAGATTTTAAGAAAGGAAGTGTTCCTTTCAGACACGACATCACTCTTTCTAAGTTATAGTGTCCTCAAACCCTTAAATGTTAAAGCTATGAGAAGGTTCCCTATGCTTCACCAGTGGGGGTCTGATGCATTCGAGGATATGTACCAAACTAAACATTTGTCATGTTGTTGGTATAGTTAGTCATTATCAATCAAACTCTGGACCAGAACATTAGACTATTGTCAAGTGCAGCATGAAATACTTGAAAAGGACCAACGATTATTTCTTGGAGTATGGTGCAAATAGTATATCAGTAATGGGATATACAAATTCTGATTTCCAGACTGATAAGGATAACAAAAGGTCCACTTCTGGTATGTTATTCATGATGGAAGGAGAGACAGTCATATGGAAGAGTGCCAAGCAGAAGTCAATGGCAAACTCCACAGCTAAAGCAGATTACTTGGAAGCTTGTGAAGCAGCCAAAGAGGGTTTGCGGTTGGGGAAGTTCTTAACTGACGTTTATGTGATACCTGAGCTAGTGCAGCACCCTATGTTGTTATATAGTGAGGAAGCCATAGCTCAAGCAAAAGAACCAAGAGCACGTTAGAGAAATAAGCATGTGGAGTGTAATATCATCTCATCAAGGAGATCATATAAGATAGCGATATCAATATTTCCAAGGTTGACATTGCAGACAATTTATCAAGCCCAGTGATGAAGGGAGTTACACCAATTGTATTTAATTGACATGTTGAGAATATGGGTGTAAGATTGATAAGAATGGTCTTTGATGTACAAGTGGGAGATTGTTCGAGATATATTGATATATATATATATATATATAAGGATTAAAGTATCGGTATCGATCACCATGTCGGTCAGGTCATTTGAAGAGACATATCATAGCATATCGTATTGAAGATACGCAAGATACGCACAAAAATGGACAAGATACATATGAAAATACACTTTTGCATAAAAAATTAGTATAAATAAGCAATATATAACATGTACCATGCATAAATTTAAAATACATAACATATATTGAGAGACAAGTGCATACAATTGAAATTGTTATAAAGGATGAGGTTTCTTACATGTAGTAATAATTTATTGTCAACTTTCTAAGAAATTTTAAATTCTATGAACAAATCAATGCAATAATTCATTTTTTTTGCAATATTTAGTTTGTTTTACCCAAATCTACTCAAATATAGCAAAAAAAATGGAGTAAACAATGATTTGCGGAAAAAATTGAGTTTTTCAACTTACCTGTCTTGCGTTATATTTAACTTCAATGGATGATTTCTTATGCTTCAATCCTCTAAACATCAGAATCTTTTGCTATGAATGATTTCAAGCCCCAAGTCCAAGAAATGAAAGGGAGATCAATTGTGTTGTTGTGCTTCAAATTTTGGAAACTTATGTACTGCTAGCAAAGAGAACAGGCTCTGTTTCGAAAGTGAAATGGGTCTTGTAGATATATATCTTACGTATCGTTATGTATCGATGTGTATCAGCTGATAGGTATCGATATGCAAGGATACACTTCCTTTTTTTTTAAATGTAGAGTATTGATATCGACCGACACCGATACATATGCTGATTTGATAAAATACGGACCGATACTTTAAACCAGGTATATACATGTGTGTGTGTGTGTGTGTGTGTGTGTGTGTGTCCATCAAATCCATTTCAATCAAGATCGACTTTATTGATATTTTTTATATGTGATGGTTGCCTTAGGTTTGACCTTAAAGTGTTCACAACTAAGGACAAAATTAGGCACTTTGTTCTTACAGTTGTCACAGTGTATATTTCGCAATTGAATTGTAGAATATAAATGTGAGCACTCATATTCTATGTTGAACGTGATCTTCAAGATTCTTGTATAGAAATTGTTGGTTGTTTGAACAACAAGAATCTCAAATAGTCATTTTATCTCTATACCTAAGAGGTCCTTACCATTGTAGTTGCGCATTGTGCACTTGTGGTGTACCAAAGGTTGATGCCTACTCTGGCTACATCTCAGTATGTCTGGTGTACAATGTTCTGGTGTAGATGGAAGCAATATTCGACATGGTATCCACTTTCCGAAAGGGAGAACATCTTGAGAGAATTATCTGATAGTGATTGGATGCAAATTCTAGTACCGGTGGCAGTTTTGTAAATTGTTTATAAAGCATTTTATGCCCAATCACCAGTTAAGACTCTCTGATATTGGTCATTCCATAGATTAGGGTTTTTAGCAGTGTCTGTTTCTCTACCCATATGTCCATTATGTAATGCTGATAAGTGAAGGGACTAAAATGTAAAGAAAATTTTCTCGCTTCGGGGATAAATGATTACATCTTGCATTGATTGTCCTTATGTGTGATAATGGACAAGTTATGAGATCACCCATTTAGATCACACCACTTGTCCCAATCACAATCGTTGGTTGTAAAGACATTTTGTAACAAATATTAAGATCATGCATGGATCCATGTAACCGACATTGTTGTTGTTACAAATATTATGGTCATGAGAAACCTTGATCACTCTCATGATTGAGAATTCAGAATTAAGTGAGATTACAGAGGAAGAGAAAATCTCTTCTCCATCAGGGTTTACAATGTTGAAGGTTCTTCTTCGATCAGGTGATAATGGGTATAAGTGTTGCATTCCATTGGTTGCCTTTGTGAATTATATCCCGACAACCAAATTTTGTTTTGGCATTCCATATACCAACATAAGTCAGACCATATGAAGCCATATTAATCATTTATCAAGTAAGCATGTCTACATGTCTTGGCAAAAAGAAGGCATTATAAACCGTATGAAGACAAATCTTGGTCCAACTTTGAGTATTTTATGATTTCACCTATGTCACCATTTTTTATTTTCTAAGATATGATTTATGACATTATTTACATTGACAAACACCCTTAATTAATTGAATACAGCTAAATTTTGTGCCTATTCTCTGCAGTTTACTGTGGCCTACTGTTGATTCTTTCTAACAACAAAGACTGTATGCGAACTATTCTGACTAGCATCAGATTCTTTCATACCGTATTATATTCAAATAAATGTAACACCCAAGAATACGGCAAGTACCAGACCCACTTAGGAGATCGGTGAGGTATTCTTACCAAGAATACGGCAAATACTAGAGTGTTTGAGAGATCGGTGAGGGTGTGCAAACTTTAGTCCTTAACATGGCACAACGCGTTTTAAAGCCTCTTTGGGGCCAAAGAGGACAATATTGTACAAGGTTAATAGGGACGGGGTGTTACAAATGTTATTAGAGCAGACCTCGGTAGCGTGTGGGGCCACAACGGGAATGCTATGCCGAAAGGGAAAAATATTGTAACTCCCAAGAATACAGCAAGTACTAGACCTACCTAAGAGATCGGTGAGATGTCCCCACCAAGAATACAAAAAATACCAGGGTGTTTGGGAGATTGGTGAGGGTGTGCAAACTTAGTCCCACATCGCTTAAGGGGAGATTACTGAGCTAGTTGATAACCTCTAACCTCCTTAACATGGCACAATGCGTTTTAAAGCCTTGAGGCAATGGATCAAAGAGGACAATATTCTGCAAAATTAATAGGGCTGGGACGTTACATATAATATTTTAACCACATTATTTTTGCTTCAAACAGGACAAAGTTCTCCTTATCATGTTGTTGATCTATATACCCGAATCAATAGTTCAATCTTTTACGCAGTAAATCCTCACCCTCTGGATGTTTGTTTTTTAGAAAGTTAAATCATTACAAGAGGACTTTGCAAGACCTTAAATGGACTATAGGTTATTGCCTCAATGTAGGCACCGAAATCAAAGCACATCCTAGTATGACGGGGACAGGAGAAAAAGCAAAATCAATATTCCTGCACTTAACCAACCCCTTCTGTAGACACAACCACTTGCAATCTCTGCTAATGCAGTACCGTTGCCTAATCTCAATTTGCACCATGTTCTTTGGTCAATATCAACTTCGGCAAGTTCATTTCAAAGACAACGACTTGAATCCATCTACTAGATACTCACCTTGATTTTTTTTACTTTTTTTTGGGGGTCGGGGGGTAGGTACCTTGAACAGAAACTAATTGCGACCAATACACAAATTTCTTCAGTTGAATAAATAGATTTGAGGCTCTGTAATTGTAATCAGTACGCTCAGGAATGTCCAAAAATATCCACCTAAACTAAGTATGAACGTAAACAATGGAATGAGAAGAGAAAGCTTACAATCTCTTCAACCGTGACAAAATACCAAGCTCTGGAGGAAGGGTTCCTTCAAGTTCGTTATCTTCCAAGACCCTAGAAATGAAAATTAGAATGAGAAAATCGGTTTATGCGTCATTTCATTGTCCTCACCTATCAAGAAGCTTAAGCCATCGATACTCACAGCTGCTCCAGCGTAGCGATGCCACCAATCTCCTTAGGAATTGTTCCACTGATGCGGTTTCCCAACATAGAGCTGCAATTCCCCCACAGTTTGGGTTAGGTTAGTGTCCTCATTAAATGTTTCTGTCGAAGAACTGAAAGCAAGCAACTTAAGAATTCAAAACTACAAATGCAAAGAGAGAAGTAGAAGAAGAGGAAGAATTAAGTAACTCACATGATGACGAGAGGGATCTCAGCCCAACGAGTAGGAATTGATCCATTCAGATAGTTTAGAGTCAGGTCTCTGTTCACAAAAACATTATCCTGCCTCGGTTAAAATGGAGTTTGGAAAACGAAAAAATCAATGGCGCCAAAACCACTTCCCCACTCTTTTTTTGTGGGAGTGGGCAGGGAGGAAAAGGTTCTCCAATCTGTCAGTTAGGGTACTTGGTCCTCTCTCTCCGGATCAAAATCCTCTGTATTTTCCATCCATGTTTTTCTTTGTTTTGCTATCTGCAGTACGCGACAAGTGGACAATAAAGAGACCAACGATCAAGATTGGGTGAAGATTATTACATCCGGCGCGTTGGTCTTAAAATTGTCCACGTGTCGCGTTCTGCAGGTAGCAAAACAAGGAAAAACAGGGATAAGAAAAACAGAGGATTATTTTCCTCTCTCCCTTATCTCTCATGTGTACTCTCGATTCCTTTTGGTCAGAAATTAGAGAATGTTTTCTTTCCAAGGGTGTAGCCGCTGCATCAACGCGGGGTCACACCTGGAAGCATCAATAGTGTAGCTGTTTCTAATCTTTCATGGGGCCGAGGTAGTCAAAATGACTGCCTATGTGTCTTCGTGCAACCCTACACTCTTCGGCACAAAAAACATTCTCCCTAGAATTCGCTTTCCTTTTTTCATTGAAATCCTTTGAATTTGAAAAGTAAAATAAAAATTACATACAATCATGTTGGATAATGATAATAAAAATTTCTTTTTTGGATTAAAATTTTTTCACTTCCTTTGCCTTTGATTTTTTTTTTTTTTCCATCAAATGCAGCCTTAGGCTGTGTCTAGAAGCCAAGAGAAAAAAAAAAGTACAATTTTTGTACTATTTTTTTAGTCTAAGAAATTCTCATTGTGCTTGGCATGCCTTGAGAGAAGATTTTTTTTTTTTTTTTTCAAAACTCACTTTTGAAATTGTGAAGTTTTTCTTTTGCTAAAGAAAAAATCTTGCCAAAAACACAAGAAAATACAAAAACTATTATTTTCTTTTCTTCTAATGGTAGCCAAACATACATAATTTTTTTTTTCTTACCATTTTATCTCTTTTCCATTCTATTCTTTTATTTTATTAATTAGATCTATGTCTACCAAGAGAAGAAAAGAAATGAAATGAAAAGGAAAAAAGAATTTGGAAAAGAAAAGAAGTGAAATGGTAAAAAATAAGAAAAATATATATGTTTGCGGTTACCATTAGAAGAAAAGAAAAGCTTTTGTATTTTCTTATGTTTTTGGCATTTTTTTTTTTTTTGGTGCAGACAAAGAATTCACCATTTCCAATGAGAACTTTGGAAATTAAAAAAAAAAAAAAATCTTCTCTTGATCTACCAAATACAAAAAAGAATTTTTTAAACCAAGAAAAAAATATAAAAGAATTTTTGTTGTGTATTTCTTTTATTTTATTTTCTTCTCTTGGCTATCAAACACAGCCTAAGGTAAAAGTTTGACAGAGCTTTCTTTGGGCAAGTGAGTTAACCTATACCCCCTCAAAGAGATTTTTCTACTTATTTTCTCTATCTGGGAGTGCAACGTATAGCACTCCTTTAGTCTATATCTCTCCTCCCACAACAAAAGGGCAAATATAACATTTCATTGGAAAAGAAAAAAGATCGACTCAAGAAAATATTAGTGTACACAGAATTGATTTTCCCAAAATAACTACTACTACAAAAAAAAAAAAAAAAAAAAAAAGACCATGTGAGGAGGCTTGGGCTACACTGCTTTGTTAGAGAGCCTTTATCCAAAAATTTATATGGATTGTGCGAGCTACCATCCTATACTTCCCAATGTACTGGCATATATTCCCTTTGCAACTTTAGTTAGGGTAACTATCATTTATACGGCCTCTCTCTCTCTCTCTCTCTCTCTCTCTCTCGTCCCAACCCATCCCTCTTCCTACAACATAACCCCCCTCCACTCCACCATTTGCATCTCCCATGCGACCCAATAGCCACATTGAGATATACAGCCAAATAGAACTGAAGGAGATCTTAGTTCTACATACTGCCTTCAGCTCACCCCTCGTTGCATCTCCCCTCAAACCCAAACTACTCGAAACGACATATACAATCTAGTGATGTATAGACGTATCTAAAGACCAGGGAGACCGAAATCTCATAGATGACAATCTCGCCGATGGTAAAAAAATCTCAATAGATCATCCAATGCTCTTCCTTCGAACACTCTCCTACTATAGGGGCCCAATGAAGACCCCGAATGACCTAGTCAAGAACATTTTTTTTTTCCGTGTAAAGAAGATCAAGAATATCACATCTAAAAAACTGGACGAGTGTCATATCCATGGTTCTAAGTATTGGTGTCGGATTGCTCGTATGGCAAGTATCCGATCCTAATACCTGGTTGATATTGTTTCGGTTGAACTGTACAGATTAGGAGTAAAAAAAAAAACAATATTTAAGATGAAGCAAGGGTATTTCTATCTGATACAGGCAATCCGATACTAATCTATTCCAATATCATACATTAATACCCAGTTGGATTCCGTGCTCTAAAACCATGGTCATATCACTCATGAGTATGTTATAAAGGATCTTACCAAAAAGGAGAATTTACTGTCACTCCCCTACGCTTGGGCTATATGTACTGACTCCCTTACCTTTTACCTTCTTTCTTTTTTTTTCCTGATATTCCCTTGCTTTTGGACTTTTACATCTCTTTCTCTCTTACTCTTTTCAAATACCCAAATCACCCCTCTTTTTCACCTCCAACCTATTAATATATATTTTTAAATTGATTGGTTCAAAACATACTTTTACTAATCCAAGAAAACAGCCAACTAGTTTGTCCTTCCATTATTACTTGGTTCAAATGTTGTTTTGTTGGCTGAAACTCAAACTCCTCCTCAGCTCCCATATCATTATTATTTTTCCTTTTGAATTTTCTTTAAATGTATTAGTATCTTTTTTTTTTTTTTTTGCTAATCAAATGCATTAGTATCGAGTCACTTAAAGATACTATTTATTTATTTATTATTATTATTATTTATTTTACCTCATCTATCATTAAGAATATTGTTTATTTATTTACTTCTTTCTTTTGTTTCATCCATCATCACGAGCTTAGTAATCTATATTTTTTTTTATCAGTATTGGATAGATATCAGTCTTAGCCGATACTAATTTGGATCGGTATCGATTTCAATGTTATATTCTCCGTTAGGGTTGTTACACATGGTTTTAAGGATTAAAAAAAAAAAAAATAAAAGTATTAGATCTATATTGTTCTCAACCAATATCGATATTGTTCACTTAATTTGAACAATTCAATACCAACTACCTGAACCATGCCCTTCATTTGTGCCATCTTTCTACAATGTCATTTTTTAACTAATCAATTTGAAAAGAGTTTGATAAGTTACAAATTAAAGGAGTGGTAATCTGGATATTTAAAAAGAGCAAAGGAAAAAGAGATCAAATCAAAAAACAGCAGAATATCAAAAGAAAAAAAAGAGATTAAGGGAGTTTTAGTAAATATAGGCCACGTGTAGGGGAGTGATAGAAATTCCCTTACCCAAAAAAAAAAAAAGAATTGTTATAAATGAGACCCTGATATTTCATTAGTCAACAAAGTTCTATAAAAATTTCTACATAAAAAAATCAATAAAAATTGTTTCTTTTTGAAAAGTGTTTTTAATGTAGTAAGAGATTATGGGGCAAAAAAAAAAACATTTAAAAAATAATTATGAAAACACCACTAGCCTGAATCAATGTTTTGAACTTCTTCTTCTTTTTTTTTTTTTTTTTTTTTTTTTTTTTTTTTTTTTTAAGTATTACATATATCAGATTAAAGCTTAGGTGACATGTATGGGTGAAGAGTAGGGGTGTAAATCGGTCGGTCCGGCTCGGTTTTGGTCCGGGTTGAGTCGATTTCGGTGTGGGAAAGCTGAAACCGAAATCGAACCAATAAGGAAATTCTGGTTTCGGTTTGGTTTCGGTGCGGTTTGGTTTTGGTTTGTCTTCGGTTTCTTAAATCGATTTGTAACCGGGTTGGTTTTGATTTTTGGTCCAGTTTGGATTCGACTTTCCATACAAATGTATACAAAACTATGCAAATTTTGATTTTTTTAATGAATTTTGGAGTGTTTCGGTTTCTTACAGGTTTGGTTTCAGTTTTGGTCTGGGTTTTGAGCTGGTTTCGGTTTGGTTTTGGGTTCATCCGGTTTCCGATGTGGTTCGGTTTGGTTTTGGTGTTGCAATACTGCAAACTGAACCGAACCAATATGGCTTCGATTCGGTTTGGTCCGTGTTGTTATCGGTTTGGTCTGGCCGGTTTTACCGGTTCGGTTAAGGAATTGACACCCCTAGTGAAGAGTCTACTGTAACATGAAACCACCCAAGATTGTTAATGCAATTTAGGATTTATAGAATTTAGGTACGTGGGATTTACAAGTAACATGATGGTTCTAAGACTTATCTTAGGCTTGATAATTGGCACCCTTATGGGGTTCTAATTGTTAAATATGGGTGATAGAATTAGATATGATATGAGATCGGATAGGTTGGCTAAGGTGTCACACCCCGTTCACACTGAACCAGAGCGGTGACCGAGTTAACACCGGTTAACCCAAACCTGCCAGGATCATCAGATACTGTATTCCACCACAGCACACACACACTAACATAAGTTCATCAGATCAGCGGAAGACTAAGTTTTACCTGTGAATAACTCCCATATACTTGATACCCAAATGGTGATACAATAATTATATACATTTGGGCCCGAAGGCATGATATATACACAAAAAGAATAAAATTCAAATATCAAGTATATACAGTAAATCATCAAAATCATCAGAGTGCACAGCTCGGCTCGGTATCAAGGCTGGAGCTCAGCTCGGCATTAAGGGTTGTGCCCAGCTCGGCATCACATAGAAGAGCTCAACTCGGCCTCAGAAGTGGAGATCAGCATGGCCTCCAGGGTGGAGCTCAGCACGGCCTCAGAGCTGCTATCCTGCAACACAGCTCTCGCACGAGCAGTCTACGCCGTGCTCAAACTCCTCAGGGGTCCACCAGTCCTCTTCAGGAAATTCGACTGTGGGACCCACCCCATGCTCCTCAGATGTATGACCTGCAAAATCATCTAAAAAGGGGGTGCACACGTGGGATGAGCTCACTAGCCCAGTAAGTAGAGAGGTGGACCACACACAACAGTCCACACATCACAACACATCATATGCACTACATGCCATGCTATACATTTTAAATCACATACACCTAATCAACATTACTAAGTCTTTGGTTTTAGTGCTACTACAACCACAGTGCGCGTATACTCCGGGTACGAGCCACGAACTCCCTCCCGCGATACGCCCATAGGGCTGTTGGAGAAAGCCCACCGTGAGTACTCGGAAAAGTAAAGACAATGCCGTCCACCGGCTCTCAACAAAAATGTAAATGACTGAAAATAAAAGTGCTGACTCCAGCAATTTAAAAGCAGTACGATTGGCCCTCTTGAATGTACCACCGGGGTTGCCGACTGTCCTACATGACTCGCCGGGCGTAATACCTAACCGCCACAGTGTCCGACAACCGCGACCCCTGCTTCCCTCCAAATGGCAACCCAACACCTTAACCCCTGTTGGGAAGGGTCGTAGCACGGGATGGTGAGAATCCTAATACCGCATGCTCCTATATGACAATAGTACGACTGCATAGTGCCTCCGTGTCCCATACCACGGGCCACCAATGCATTCGTTTCCAAGCCGACCACGGCATCTAGTCTATCCATGCATTATGCTCCATGATGTCCACATTCAACATATAAACATCTCATTCAATTGGCATTTGAAAAGTAAACATAGCATAAATGCACATCAATGTGAGGAATGACTAATCTATATAGCATATTCATGATGACATGACTAGATTAGATATAATTAAATGAATGCCAAACAAATGCCTTGAAACAAGGCCAAACGTCCTCTCTCCACTTACTTGTAGCGTACAAGGATTCCCGCTCGGTATGGGTGAGATCCGGAGCGAATCAGGTTGGATTTGGTGAACCTAACATAGTTGAGCGGGGTTAGTACTTCACCATTTTAGAATCAAAATTAATGAAATCCGATGTTAAAATCGTGTTTAGAACGTCAAAAGAAGGTCACACGTCCGATTTGGGTTCGATCGGACCTAAGGATCTCCTTCGGGGCCACACGGGTGGGTCAGACAGGTGGGCTGTCTACCACCGGTTTTACCCACCGGTTTGGAACCAGCGGGTAGGGGCCTGCCGGTGGTACCCGCCGGTTGTACTCCCTGGTTGGGCCAGGGACCCTCTGCCAAGATCGGCGGGTAGGTACCCACCAGTTGTACCCGCCGGTTAGGCCTGAAGGCCCCTTGCCTTCTCAGGTGGGTACCTACAGGCGGGTAGGTACCCGCCAGTTGTACCCACCAGTTTTGGCGGGAAAGACCTTGTTTCTTCCCCATTTTCTCCATTCTTTGGGAAAACAAATGGGGCTTTTCCCCACCCATTCTTCACACCCTCAAGGTCCTATAAGATGGTTCTAACCTAGATCTAGGTTAGATTCAAGTGAGGGAAACCATCTTACCTTCTTTGCCCAAAAATGACTTCAAACCCTTCAAATCACTTCCAACTCACAATGCTTCTTCTATCTTGTCAATATCTCTTCAAAATCCTTCAAGATCAACACATAAATCATCTATTAAACCTTAGATTCATCATTTCAAATGGTATTTACAAGATCTCAAGAAACCATACTCGAATCAAGGGTTTAAAGCTTGGGTATGGTGAATGTTCGTAAAACCCAACTTTTCTTACCTCCAACTGTAGATCTAGAGTTGAAGATTACTCTCCCGGCACCGGAATGGCAAGATCGAGTTTCGGCGCCACTGAAAACCTTCCTTTCTTCCTCTTCCTTTCTTCTTCCCTTTCTTTTCTCTCTCCTCTTTACTTTTCTCACCAAACGTACGAGAGTAATAAATGGAAAGAAAAGAAACCATAAAGCCTTATATACTATTCCTAATTAAGTGAATAGTCTTGGATGGGTCACTCAGGTGGGTGGGTGTACCCACCTATTTTACCCACCTGAGAGCCAAGACTAAGGATTTTGACCGGGTTCGGACCTCGGCTCGAACCCCACCTCAGGCATACGATGTAGCCTACGTATATACCTTAAAATACGGATATAATATCTGTTTTATCCGTACATAGCCTTATGGTAGGTGCACGTACACGGTTTGGGAACTCCCGTCTCTTCTGGCACTGGCTCGGACTTGTCGGGCCAGCCGGTGTTTAAGGTTACCCGTGCCATCATAGCCCATAAGGAACCCGCTCTAATATCCTCTGGCTCGGTTCCTGCATGGTTAAACCGGTTCAACCGCGAAATCAGACCGGGTTTAAGAAGCGGGGTATTACACTTACTATCCGGCTTATGCTCCTAATTACCCATCGACGAATAATACGTCAAAGGTAGTGGAGTCATTCAAGAGGAACTTGCCACCAGTATTCTCTAAGGTGGGGAGTGATCCTCTGGAGCCGGACTAGTGGATCCAGGAGCTAGAGAAAATATTTGAGGTGATTGAGTGCACAGATGCACAGAAACTCATTTGTGCGGGGTTGCAACTCAAGAAGGAGGCCAACTCTTGGTGGCAAGCCTCTAAGCCCATATTATTGGCCGCCCATCTGGAACCCACCTGGGAACAGTTCAAGGAGTTGCTCTTGGACAATCATTACCCACACAGCTTCAGAGACCACAAGGAGACAAAATTTATGGCGGTAAGACTATCCTTGAATACCAATAGCAGTTTGAGAGCTTGTTCCATTTTGCCCCTAGGCATATGAGGAGAGCTGAAGAGAAGGCTGCGAGGTTTCTAAAGGGCCTAAAGGCATCCATTGGGTCTGTACTTGAGGTCCTAGATTTAACCGACTACGGCCAGATTGTGCAGAAGGCCAAGACCATGGAGGATAAGTAGAAGGGGGAACAATCCCTCACCCCTGGACTATGGAAGAGAACAAATCCATTTTCGGATATGGGTAATCCCTCTAAGGCATACCGCGGATCGTACAGTTCGGGGCCTACGTATAGGCAGCCCTATAGGCCATCTGGCTACCCTCCTAGACCAGCTGGTGGTTCGGGCTCCACATCTTTTCACCCGAACACTAGCACGACACCTACAGTTCCAAGGCCACCCCGACCTCCATCTTCAATGGGTCAAGTGCAGAGGGGCCCCGCCCCAGTTTCGACATCTCAGATCCGTTGCTTTAACTTCCATTCCTTTGAGCACTATGCAAAAGACTATCGGGTTAGACCAGCCTTGCCCTCCAGTCAGCCCTTGGCGTACCGACCTCCCTTAACTCAGGGAAGTCAACCGCAGGGAAGGATGTATACCCTATCAGCTGAGGAAGCTGAGGCCAACACTGAAGTGGTAGCAGGTACATTTTAAATTTAAGAATTTCCTTATGTTAAATATTAATGATCTGCTGAAATTATATGCATTGTTACACTAGGTGTCCTATCTATATCGGGCATAACAGCCTATGTTTTATTCGATTCAGGAGCTACACATTCATTCGTATCTAAGAGATTCGCTGAGAAACTTGGTATGTCACCCAGGACCCTGGAGCATGGGATGATTGTTAGTATGCCTATTGGTAAAGTTACACAGTTGAAGGAGGTGTATGGGTCGTGCCCAGTGGAAATTAGAGGGAAGAACTTTGATGCACAACTCATTAAGTTCAATATGCAGAATTTTGATGTTATACTGGGCATGGATTGGTTGTTAGCTCATCGAGCTAATGTGATGTGTGCTGAAAAGCTGATTAGAGTGACAGATGACGAAGGGAAAGAATTGGTATACTGAGCAGATAAAATGAAACGGGTGAGAAAGGTCCTTGTCTCTGCTCTTCAAGCGGTAAAGTTGTTGGAGAATGGATGTCAGGGCTACTTAGCATCGGTACTTGATGTTGATGCAAGGATTACACCTCTAGAAGAGGTAAAGGTGGTTAAAGAGTTTCTCGACGTCTTCCCAGATGATCTGAATCATTTACTACCTGATAGAGAGTTGGAGTTTGCCATAGATTTGACTCCCGGAGCAGCTCTAGTATCTAAGGCTCCGTACAGGATGGCACCAGCTGAATTGAAGGAGTTACAGATGCAATTGCAGGAATTATTGGAAAAGGGGTTTATTCGCCCAAGTGTTTCACCTTGGGGTGCCCCAGTATTGTTTGTCAAGAAGAAAGATGGTAGCTTGCGTATGTGCATTGATTACCGGGAATTGAATAAGCTAACCATTAAGAACCGATATCCATTGCCACACATTGATGATTTATTTGACCAGTTGTAGGGTGCCAAGGTATTTTCAAAGATAGACCTTCGATCGGGCTATTATCAGCTCAAGATAAAGAGCGGCGACATACCCAAGACAGCATTCATGACTCAGTATGGTCACTATGAGTTCCTAGTGTTATCTTTTGGGTTAACTAATGCACCGGCAACGTTCATGGATTTAATGAATCGAGTATTTAACGATTTCCTCGATAAATGGGTAATTATTTTTATTGATGACATCTTAATCTACTCCAAAACAGAAGAGGAGCACACTCAACATTTGAGAATGGTGTTACAGAGGTTGAGAGAACAACAATTGTTTGCCAAATACAATAAATGTGAATTTTGGCTTGAGCAAGTTGGATTCCTGGGGCACGTAGTGTCTACGGCCAGAATCGAGGTGGGTACTGATAAGGTGAAAGCAGTAGTAGAATGGGAAAGCCCTAAGAATGTCACCGAGATAAGAAGCTTCTTGGGTTTGGCTGGATACTACCGACGCTTCATTGAGAATTTTGCCCGAATCTCAGCGCCAATGACTAAATTAATCAAAAAGGGTGTGAAATTCAACTGGGTAGAGGAATGTGAGAAGAGTTTCCAGGAATTGAAGAAGAGGTTGGTGTCAGCCCCTGTGTTGACCATCCCTGAAGGCATAGGTGGAATGACAGTCTACACTGATGCTTCCAAAGTTGGGTTGGGTTGTGTTCTCATTCAACGCGGAAAGGTGATAGCGTATGCTTCCCGACAACTAAAGGAGTATGAGAAGAACTACCCCACTCATGACTTGGAACTAGCCGCAGTCATTTTTGCCCTTAAGATTTGGCGACATTATTTGTATGGGGAGAAGTGTGAGATATACAGTGATCATAAGAGCCTTAAGCACTTTTTCACCCAGAAGGATTTGAATATGAGGCAGAGGAGATGGCTTGAGCTCATGAAGGATTATGACTGTGACATTCAGAATCACCCCGGCAAGGCAAATGTAGTGGCAGATGCGCTGAGTCAGAAGGCACAGACTGTGTCACTCTCATACTTAGCAGTCAGCCCACCACTTGTACAAGGGGCGACACTAATGGATGAAGCTCTCTTGTATGAAGGAGCAACCTTAGAATTTGAACATCAACCAGAAAACCTTAAATGGTTGACTGTATCCTTGGCGGCTCTACAGGTGCATCCGACTATTAGGCAAGAGGCAATAATGAAACAACCTTTGGATCCTGAATTGCAGCGGATCAGAGTTAAGGTTCAAGATCAAACAATGAACGACCCAGATTTTGTTTTAGCCAGTGATGGGGCATTAATGTTTCGAGGCAAATTGTGTGTACCCGATGATTTGGATATACAAGACAAGATAGTGTGAGAAGTACATAGCTCCGAGTACTCACTCCACCCAGGAAGTACAAAGATGTACAAAGACCTCAAACAAAATTACTGGTTGCCAAGCATGAAAGTCACAATAGCTCTGTATGTGGCAACTTGTCATACATGCCAAAAAGTAAAAGCTGCGAGGCATCGACCTTATGGTACTCTTCAGCCACTCCTAGTACCAGAATGGAAGTGGGATAGGATTACAATGGACTTCATCACCGGACTACCATGTACACCTAAGGGGATGGACACGATATGGGTGGTCGTTGATTGGCTTACTAAGGCTGCTCATTTCATTCCCATCAAGACCAAGTTCTCTATGGCCAAATTAGCACAACTTTACATGGATAACATAGTGCGCTTTCATGGAGTGCCAGTGAGCATTGTATCAGATAGGGACCCAAGGTTCACTTCCAGATTTTGGAAAAGCTTCCAGCGTGCCTTGGGATCACAGTTGAATTTGAGTACTGCTTTCCACCCACAGACCGATGGTCAATCGGAGCGAACCATACAGATATTAGAAGACATGCTCAGGGTGTGTACAATGGAAATGTGTGGTAGTTGGGAAGAATATATACCCCTTATGGAGTTTGCCTATAACAACAGTTACCAAGCTACAATTGGGATGGCTCCGTATGAGGCGTTATCTGGCAGGAAGTGCAGAACTCCTTTGTATTAGGATGAGGTAGGTGAACGTCGAATATTAGGACCTGAAATGATACAGATGACTTGTGACAAGGTTGACGTTATTCGAGAACGGATTAAAGCAGCTCAGTCCCGTCAAAAGAGCTATGCAGACACCCGCAGAAAAGACATTGAATTTCAGCCAGGAGAAAAGGTATTCCTCAAGATCTCTCCTACTAAAGGGTTGCAAAGGTTTCACAGAAAGGGGAAGTTGATCCCAAGATACATTGGACCATTTGAGATCTTAGCCCGGGTTGGCTCAGTAGCCTACATGCTTGCTCTACTACCTTCACTCGGGGATGTTCATAACGTATTTTATGTATCCATACTGAAGCGATACGTTCATGATCCCTCTCATGTATTACCCGTGGAACCAGAATATCTAGCAGCTGACATGACCTATACAGAGCAGCCGGCTGAAATTTTAGACCGAAAGGTGAAGACCCTTCGCAAACAATTCCATTTTCGACGTAAAGGTGCGATGGGCTAATCATTCACTTGAAGAAGCATCTTGGGAGAAAGAGGAGGAAATCCAAGCCAAGTACCCTCATCTTTTTGGACAACCAGGTACGCCAATTTTGAGGATGAAATTTTCAGAAAGGGGGGGGGGTAAATGTAATACCCTATTTCTTAAACCCGGTCTGATTTCACGGTTGTCTCGGTTTAACCATGCAGGACCCGAACCGGAGAGAGCTAAGGCGGGTTCCTTATGGACCATGATGGCAAGGGTGACCTTAAACACCGGCTGGCCCGAAAAGTCCGAGCCAGTGCTAGAAGAGACGGGGGTACCCAAGCCGTGTATATGCTCCTATCATAAGGCCATGTACGGATAAAGCAGGTATGTAGCCGTATCTTAGGGTGCATACGTATATTACATCTTATGCCAAGAGTGAGATTCGTGCCGAGGGCCGAATTCTGTCAAAATCCCACTTGTTGGCCAAGTTTTGGCCCTCAGGAGGGCGGACAGGTGGGCGCATCCACCCACCTGAGTGACCCACCCATGTGATTGCTTAGTTATGTTAGGAAGTATAAATAGCATTTAAATTTTTCTTTTTCTTTTCTCATTTATGACACTTAGACGTTGGTGAGAAGAGTAAAGAGGAGAGAGAAAAGAAGGGAAAGAAGAAGAGAAGAGAAGGAAGAGGAAGAAGAGATGGATTTCAGCGGCGCCGAGGCCTGATCTTCCCATTCCGACGTCGGAAGAGTGATCTCCAATGCTAGATCTACGTTTAGAGGTGAGCAAAGGCTGGGTTCCTTAAGCTTTCACCATACCCAAGTAAAAACCCTTGATTTGGGTAGGGATTCTTGAGGTCTTGTAAATCCCCCTTGAGATGATGAATCTAAGGTTTAATAGATGGTTTATGTGTTGATTTTGAAGGATTTGAAGAAGGGTTTCCATGGTTGCAAGAGCATTGCTGATTTGAAGTGATTTTGGGGTTTTGAAGGAGTTCTTGAGCAAAGAAGGTAAGATGGCTTTCCATTCCTTAAATCTAACCTAAATCTAGGTTAGAACCACCTTGTGAGACCTTGAATGTGTGGAGAATGGGTTTGGAAGAGCCCCATTTGATTCCCCAAAGGTTGGGGAAGGTTTCAGGTGAAAATGGCTCTTCCCGCCAAGACCAGTGGGCCATTTGGCCCGCCTGTGGGCACCTGCCTGAGAGGGCAGGACCCTTGGGCCCAACCGGCGGGCCCAACCGACGGGCCCAACCGGTGGGTCGCCATGCCCGCCTATCTTAGCAGGACCCTTGAGCCCAACTGATGGGCCAGATCGGCGGGTAGACCTACCCGTCGGTCAGGACCGGTGGGTAGACCTACCCGTCGGTCAGGACCGGTGGGTCTGACTGGTGGGTCAGATAGGTGGGCTGTCTGACCCACCCGAGAAGCTCTGAACGTGATTTTTACGTCCGATTAGACCCAAAACGGATGTGTGACCTTCGTTTAGGTTTCTAAACATGATTTTGTCCTTGGATCTTGTTAATTGTGATCCCAAAGTGGCGAAATGCTAACCCCATTCACTTATGTTAGGTTCACCAAAGCGTATGCTTCTCGCACCGGATCTCACCCGTACCGAGCGTGAGTCCTTGTACACTACAATTAAGTGGGGAGAGGACATTTGGCCTTGTTTCAAGGAATTGTTTGGCAGTCATTTAACTGTATCTAGACTAGCCATGTCATCATGAAAATGCTATGTAGATTACTCATCCTCACATTGTTATGCCATGGGTGTTGTGTTTATTTTCTAATTGCCAAGTGATGATATGCTTATGTGGTGAATGTTGACATCATTGTGCATGATGCATTAATAGACTAGATGCCGTAGTCGGCTTGGAAACGAGTGCATTGGTGGCCCGTGGTATGGGATGCGGTGGCACTATGCAATCGTACTATTGTCATATAGGAGCATGCGGTTTAGGATTATCATCTACCCGTGCTACGACCCTTCCCAATAGGGGTTAAGGTGTTGGGTTACCATTTGGGGGGAAGCAGTGGTCGCGGTGATCGGGTCACTGTGGCGGTTAGACATTACGCCCGGCTGGTCATTAGGACGGTCGGCAACCCCGGTGGTATATTCAAGAGGGCCAGTCGTACTGCTTTTAAATTGCTGGAGTCAGCACCTTTAATTTTTAGTCATTTACTTTATGTTGAGAGCCGGTGGTCGGCATGTTTTACTTTTTTGAGTACTCACGGTGGGCCTTCTCTGACAGCCCTATGGGCGTATCACGGGATGGAGTTCGCAGCTCGTACCCGGAGTATACGCGCACTGTGGTTGTAGTAGCAGTAAACCAAAGACTTAGTAATGTTGCTTAGGTGGATGTGATTAAAAATGTAATGCATAGCATATAGTGCATATGGTTGTGATTTATTGTGTGGATTGCTGTGTGGTCCATCTTTTCACTTACTGAGCTAGTGAGTTCATCCCACGTGTGCACCTCTTTTAGATGATTTTGCTGGTCATCAACCAGATGAGCACGGGGGCGGGTCCCACAGTTGAGTTCCCTGAAGAGGACTGGTGGGTCCCTGAGGAGTTAGTGCACGGCACTGATTGCTCGTGCGAGAGTTGTGCTGCGGGATCGCAGTTCTGATACCGAGCTGAGCTCCACTTTTGATGCCGAGCTGAGCTCTAAGCTTTGGTACCGAGCTGAGCTGTACACTCTGATTTTTTATGATTCCTTTTGAGTACTTGATATGTAAATTGTATTCTTTTTGTGTAAATATCATACCTGCAGGCCCACATGTATTTAACTATTGTATTACAATTTGGGTATCAAGTATTATGGGAATATTCACAGGTAAACCAAGTCTTCCGCTGAACTGATGAGCACTTTCTTAGTTGTGTGTATGTTGTGGTGGAATACTGTATCAGATGATCCTGGCAGGTTTGGGTTAACCGGTGTTAACCCGGTCACTGGCCCGGTTCTGTGTGAACGGGGTGTGACAATAACCGTTAACCCTAAACATAACTGTGACAACATCAAATTAAAGATAAAACTATAGGACATTATAATAAATCATTAGTCTTATAGTTGGGTTGGAATGGGAGTGTCCGAAGGCGCATATTTTTGCTTGACTGTTTAGATAGATTTCTAGTCCTATTTAATACTATTTGTGATTCTGGTATAAACAGAAACAAGTTTATTATGTACACTTCAATTTATACCATATTTGGAATCAAATTCTTGTAATTTTTTATTCTATTAATGATTGTTTATTATTTTTATTTTAGCTTCCATTAGTTTGGGAGACTATTTATGAGAAAAATAAGTATAAATTGATGTATACATGCAATGTTTAAAAAAAAAAAAAAAAACTCTTCATGTTGAATGTAGGCTAAGTGAAAATATATCACCATTGAAGTTTAAATAAATATAGGACATTAATAATCATGCAATTGGGTTGAATGGAAGTATCCAAAGATACACATTCTTCTTGGTTGTATGGATTATATCTTTGGTTCTAGACTTAAAGAGTGATTTATATATATCATTTAAAAGAGTTATTTTAAAGTGATTGTAATGATGCAATAGGTTACTTTATTACTATTAAAACTCAAAGCCTAATGTTATGGTAAATATGTGTTATTTACTTCTCTTTAATAGGAGTTCTACCAACTATGTTCCCTATAATAAATCATTCATTGCTTAGATTATGTAAACTTCATTTTCTTAAAAGTTTTGACCCTTTAAGATTTTCCATAATGTAAACGAAAATGGAACCTAGATCAAATCCTAAGAATGTGTGTCCAAAAGAAATTGAGACTGAAGCAAGATGAAAAATAAATGATTCTCTATACATTAGAATATAGTAAAATAAAACCTAGAAAGATAGTGAATCCTCTATAATAACTTTAAATCTGACAATGGGAAGTGATACTTCCAGAAAGAATGTTAGATAAATATTGGTTTGAAAAGAAGGGTAATAATGTAAATCCTTGCATGTTTTCAAACAAATATTAACTAATCTTATGTGATGATTGAAAGATTCACTAGGGTGGTATTGTTAATGTTCCATATAAGAATACCTCATGATATTGAATCCAAAATGAATGTGGGCATAGAGTTTAGTTGAATTTAAAAGAATATAGAATAAAGTCGAGTGAAAACCTGATAGATGCTAGAGTTCGAGCAATCGATACTCGTAGGCTCACTATTGATAATAGATTTCAAGTAGACCTTATGAATACTGTATATTCTAAACTTATCTAGATAATTTGGTGAATAAAGTTGTTAATGTTTATAAAGATAATAATCTAGTTTATACTAGATATTTATGTAGTAGTCTTTATAAAATTATTTTAGATTATATTTCTTTAGAAATTTTCTTCTTACTTTGTACACAAGTGTCGGATTAAAACATGCATCCAACAATGTTGATTCCTCGCCCTTATGATATAAATGCTGAGGTCATATATCTAGACATAGAAAAGAGAGATTACTGAAGGAAAGAATAATGTCAATCTTGACTTCACTGATTTCACTATTTGCTTAGATTACATTAAAGATAAGCAATCTAAGTTAAATATAGTAACTGCCATAAGAATTATTGTATGTGTTTGATTCTTTAAGATGAAGGGTATAATTCTCAAATACATAATTCCTGGTACACCTGGCATTGCAGAAGTCGTAATCATATCCTTATGAAATTGGTACGTAGTATGATAGGCAAATGCTTTATTTTTTGAATTTCATAAAATAAAATTTGACCTTAAAACCATAAATTATTACTTTATAGGTAGTTGTTAGTGGTTAGTGGTTAAATGATTTGAAACCACTCGTAGTATCAGAATTGTGTAAATATGAACTGTTAGACTTTTAGAGAATGATAACGTTAGTGAGAGTGAGAAACCATGTAATATGGTATTTGAGAAATATCATATTTCACTACTGATGTTTGTATATGGTGATAGTATTGTTCCATAGGTGACTATTGAAAATAATCCTGTAAACAAACTATGAATGATACAACACTCTATGATATACTTATCACAGAGAATATTATGAATATTCTCCAACCAAGATTTATGTTGGACATTTGAAAGTTAAGAGGTCTGCTATTCCGGATGGTTACATAATATATCTCCAAGAATCAGAGTTTGATGTTAGAATTGACAATGACATAATTTTTACATGCCATTATGATGTAGATTCTCTTCAAAGTGGATAGATGTCATAAAAGATGAGATGAAATCAGTTAGTAACAATAATGTCTGGGAACTCATTCAAACTACCTAAGAGCTTTAAGGTGATTTGTTGTATGTATTTAAAACTAATCGCGACTCGAAAGATAATATTGAAAGATATAAAGCTAGACTAATTGTAAAGATTTCACTCGGAAAAGAAAGAGGACATTGATTACCATGAAACCTTCTCTCTTGTTTTTAAGAAAGATTCTATTATGATCATTTTAGCGTTGGTGGCTTATTATGACCTGGAGCTTCACCAAATGATTGTGAAAAGTATATTCTTAAATAAGGACTTAAATAGGAAAATCTACATGAACCAATATGAAGAATTTAATGAATAAAGAAGATTTAATGTGCATATATAAGAAATCCGTATACAGAGTTAAACAAGCTTTCTGATAGTGGTATTTATTATGTTTAACTATATTTTATTTTATTTCCTTCAGATTTGTTCAGAACATCTTTATAGATGTATAAATCTGAAACCCAGTGAGAGTATATTTATATTTCTGATTTTGTATATGAATAATCTTATTTAGATGAGCAATACGAAATTGTTTCTCTCAAGAACTTCTAAATGAGAGATATAGGTTTAGCATCTCTTATTACCGGCTTAAATATATATTATTATATATCTCACCAATTATCTAGACTATCACAGAAAACCTATATTAATAAAGTTTTAGAGGAATACAATATGTAGATTTGTTAATTAATTGTAGTATCTATAATCTAATATGATAAAATTGATTTAAGGTAGTGCCAATAGAATATTCAGAATATATGTAATATTTTTGACACTCATCATGACATTAGTTCCATATTGGGCAACTATGTGATTGAAGGTAATAAGATACCTTCAGGGAACTTGCAGAGAATTTGATTTTTTGGAAGTGATCAAATATAAAGACTCTGATTATGTATGATGCCTTTATGTAGAAAGTCCATATCTAGACATGAGTTTCTACTTAATGGTGAGGCAATTTCTTTGAAGTTTAAGAAGCATTATTGAATATCTGCTTTTATTTTGAAAGCGGAGTTCATGGCATGCTTTAAGGCTACATCTATAGCAATATTGTCATTATCTCAGGATTTGGGTTGTTGACACCATTTGGAGTTGCTGAGAATATATTGAGACAATATTGCAGCTGTGAATTACTCCAAGAATGATAAGCATTTTTGTAAAGCAAAATCTTTTAGAGTTTAATATAGTTTTAGAAATATAATTCAGAAACAATAGTGTATATTGTACATATCATATACCAATATGATGATTATGACTAAGGCATAAGCGCGCCAAAGTTTTATGTGGATCTTATTGTAGAGTCTGATTAAGAATTAATGTGTTTGGCCATTTGTATTTGTACATGACACTCCTTTATAGTGATCACATTATATGTGGTTTCTGAATGTTTCTTATTTTATCATTGTATGTACACATTTCTTTGATATAAATGAGATATTATTATTTGGACCGTATATTATTTGTTTCCCCGCATAAGAACTGGTTTGGGTGGGATTGTTGATACTGTGATTATGGAAGGGAGTGTGTCGACTGATAAATGACGCATAATTGTCATAGTTCTTATCAATAGTTTCATCCATTCAAGGTATTATTGAATGCAACCAAGGATGGGGTGTTTTATTAAAGTGGCCACATTGAAGTATTTCTAAAATTATTGGAATCCAAGAATTATCGTTTATGACAAACAAATCTTTTAACTTGTTTTTTTTTTCAAAAAATAAAACTTAGGTTGTTGTGAACTGGTCAAATGGTCCAAGTGAGAGATTGTAGGATTTATTTCCTAATATGTCTTAATTGATCATTGATTCGGTTCCATTATGGAAACCCAATATTTGATTTGATTGTAAATTATCTTGGATTCTATTAAGGATACCCACCATATTAGTTTGGTTGTAAACAGGAAAGACTTGCTCTCTGATTGATTGGCCTACCTTAATAGGAGATAGGCATTGTGTTATTAAAGGAGACTAGGTCTCCTCTTGTATAGTAATGTATTAATCTCACCCATTAGAAAAGTACATTGAGAAAATACCAAGGGGAGAAACCTACCTCCAAGAAGAAAAATAAGGTTGCTCATTCGTGCAAGGGCGGCATCAATGGCAGCATCAAGCTTCGCTGAAAATAACACACCATCGACAGTGAACGGTATGTCATTTTCCCTTTTTTTTTTTTTAGATTGAAATGGTTCATAGTGTATTGGCAAGATCATTATTATGATATAGGAATTATTATGTTTTAAATTTCATCACTCACATAATTACTTGGAGACGGTCAAGTCACGAGAGAATTTATTTCTTCATCCTCAGTCTTTTTTGTATGTGGCTTTTTTGATATGATCATCAAGCTCCTAGATTTGGATGTTCAATGGTGGTTTTGTTTCTCGGTTGTAAGGCTTCGCAGTTTGACCCCTGGATACCTTGGTTCTGTCATCCCTTTGTTCAATCGGTGACCATCATTAGCATGGCCTTTGCGACCAATACGGGTGTCGTGGCTTAAGTTCTCTTGGTTGTTATTAGGGGTATGAGCATTGTGGTTCTATTCATTGTGGCTATGGGCACGACTAATCATTCATGAAGTGCCTTGTACCATCTACGTTAAGGCTTGCAATTGTCCTAGAATTGAGCCACCATGACTGTGGTTGGTGTTGGCCGTTGTTCATTGTTATATGGAGGTAATGATGGACTAGGGTGCATGGCATTTCGGTCAACCATCTTGCTCCAATGATCATTAAGTCACCCCACCCCTAACCTGCCTTTCGTCTCACTATTTCTATTGTCATTCCTTGGACTTTGACGACGCTGAGGGAAGGGTTTGATTTGGGGTGACATTCTTGCTAGACTTTCTTGTGTACATGATTGGTCTTCACAAATTCCTTCTTTTTGCCTATACTTTTGATTTCCCGTAGACGGCGTCAATATGTTACTAGGAAAATCTGACCGAAGGGGAGTCTCCAGTGCTTAAGTCAGATTCCAGGCAAACAACAGTGTGAGTTTGAAAGAGTAATAGGTTATGAGTGTGAAGAAATTGAATTATCTACTTTTGAGTGTTGTTCCTTCATTTATTTAGTAGGATGACTAACCTTTGGAGCTATTAACGGAGTTACCTACGTTCCTCTTGTAACGGCTCCCATGAAAGATCATAGGGAGTTTATGGAGAGTATTGTTGGTCATGGAGAGTCAATTTCTCAACAGTTACAAAATGGATCCGAGCCAACGTCAAAGTGAATTTGGTCTCTTACCACATGCTCTCCATCGATTGGCGGGTTGATTTTTTGTGTATTATTATAATGCCCCAAAGTTTGGAACCCTAGAATAATTTTTCTTTAGCCTCTTTAAATATTTGTTTTGTAACGGTTCCCATGAAAGATCATAGGGAGTTTATGGAGAGTATCGTTGGTCATGGAGAGTCAATTTCTCGACAGTTACAAAATGGATCCGAGCCAACGTCAAAGTGAATTTGGTCTCTTATCACATGCTCTCCAACGTCAAAGTGAATTTTCTTTAGCCTCTTTAAATATTTGTTTTGCCACTTAAATTAATAACTTAAGTGTTAGCTAGTGGTTGTGACAGAAGTTGGAGAGGGGTTAGGGGTTTAAATCTTAACAATATCATCCAAAACCTTATCACAACTTATTGGGGTTGGCAGGGATTCAAATCTTATAAGTTGAAAAAGGAGTGGCAAAGCTAATTTAATATATATTTGGGCTTCTTTTAGTAGAAATAAGCTATGGGATTGATTCCTAGAGTTTGTCTTCGTTTTGACTTTTTTGACTTTTGACTGTAGTAAACTTTTAGGAAAGTTGGGTATTGAATTAGTTTTGAACTAGGTGTTGACTTTGGTTGATTTTTACGAAAGTGGGGTATTGAATTAGTTTTGAACTAGGTGTTTAATGGAAGGGATACCTATCACATATGGTGTTTGATTTGATCATTCAAAGCTCAGAGGGTGGAAGTAGGAGACATGCAGCTGAGGTAAATGGATTATAGCGGGATTACACCACGGGTGTGTGGTTGATTGTATAATGTGATGTTTGGTATGCTTGTATCGTTGAGATGTTCAGTCCTATGCTTATTTGAATTATGTTTATGTATGACAATAAGTTCATGGACGTGATTGTATTTGATGGAGATGAATATTATTGTATAATGTGTATTGATGTTGATTCATACTTGGAGATTTTACCTGTGTTTTCACAAGTATGTATTTTAAAATTATCTTATACCACCCCTATTTTTAAACCTTATATTATATACCACCCTAATTTTTTAAAAATATCAAACGTACCCTAAAGCCCCAGTAAAGAAGAGTAAGGAATGTATTAAAAAGGAGTTGGGGGTTGCACCAATTCAGGATAAGTTCCATGAGAACTGGTTGAGGTGGTATGGCCATAGGCAACAAGACCTATGATGCCCCAGTAAGGAAGAGTGAGAAGATTCATTTGGAGGGAGCCAAAAGAGGTAGGGGCAGGCCTAAAATGACTATTAAGTAAGTGGTGAGAAAAGACATGCATATGGTGGGGCTAGATTCTAGTATGACCATGGATAGAGTTCTGTGGAGGACAAGGACCTGGGTAGCTAACCCCATGTAAGGGATGTCCCTATGATGCATATTTAATTTCTGCCTTATTTGCTTCTCTTAGTTCATTTTTACGTCTTTTTCTTCATTGCTTCTTGATTTTCCTTTTTTTTTCATATTGGATCCTGATACACACATAATAAACTGTCCAATAGGATATAGACACGTGGCAACTCGCCACGTACCTACAACGCAACTTCAGATATGGTAAAGGAACCCTAGCTTCCCCTCAGTAGTAGATTCGTAATAGGACTCCATTCCTTAAGGGAATATTCCCTGAGGAGTAATGGGGCACGCAAGGAGTAGCCCTCTAACAAACCATCCCAATCCCTTCAAAAGAGGGGGGAGGTATCCCAGTAGGAGTCTACTAGGGAGATTCCTATAAAAGGAGACCCGCGAGATAAAACGAGGTAAGTACACAAACATTCATGCCATTACTCTGCTAGAAGAACTGTTGCATGGGTTTCTGACTTAGGCATCGAAGGACTAATCCTGGAGTCACCTCCTAGCCTCTGCCTTTTGTTCTTATGTAGGATCGATGCTCGACCTCCTAGAGATTCTCGACAGCAACAGATTGGCACCGTTAGAGGGAACGATAGAGTAATGATGGGGAAAACCTACAATTGCAAGAAAAAAATGCAGCGCCAAATAGAAATATGAATGTGGGAGAGCCTTCAGAATCTCTGCCCCCCTCGGCGGACATTGGTGAAGAACGGGGGAACAATAGCCGAGAAGGTTCCATAAGGGACCAATGTTCGGCCAAACATTCGGTGTGCAGGGACGGTAATCCCCCACCCCCTCCTAGGGTGCAAGAATATGTGACTAAGAAGCAGTTCGATGCCCTTCAGGAAAAATACGATCTGATGGTCGAAACGATGAAGGAGGTCCCCAAGGTCGTCACTCAGAAGACTAATGGAGTTACGAAAAGTTCCCAAATCCAGTCAGAGAGAGTTCAAGACGAGTATCAAAGTGGCTCGGGGTCGATAAGATCCTGTCAGAATCCTCGAAACCAAGCGGCCAGGGAAAGCCCTGCACCTAAAGAAAGGACGTGACGCACCACGGGGGCTAGACATGAAGAGCCACATCAAGGAGACGGTCAGAGACATGAAGACCCAGGGTTGAAGCAGATGATTCTCGACCCGAAGAATGAGATTTGGAAGATGGCAGAAAACTAAGCAGGCACTCGCAAGCCAGACCTCACTAATGACACAGCTTTAGCTGATGAAGTCATAAGGAATCCACTCCTGGTTGGGTTTCGCCTGCCCAAGTATGACACATATGATAGATCTGGGGACCCCATCGATCACTTGGAAGGCTTTAAAGTTGCAATGCAATTCCACCAAGTCTCGGAAAACATCATGTTCCATGCCTTGCCATTGATGTTTAGAGGGGTGGTAAGGTTATGGTGCAATCGCCTGCTGATGAAATCAATTCACAACTTCAGTGACCTAATCTACTTCTTCGTGAAGGGATTCTCCAACATCCAACCCCTTCAAAAGACTACATTGAACTTGACCCACGTCAAATAGTATGAGGGGGAGTTGCTACAAAATTATATGAAATGCTTCCAGCAGAAGAAGATCACAATCAGAGGGTTGGACTCAAGGGAAGAGTTCATGGTCCTTTTGGGAGGGGTCAAAGACAGGGAACTAAAAAGATCTCTGGCAAAGCATACACCAAGGAACCTGGCTGAGTTGAGGGCTCGGTGTGATAAATACATTAAAATGGAAGAAACCCTTTCGGCTGATGAAGAAGCCGAAGGGAAGGCAGGGAAGAAAAGAACTTCAAGAGATGATGATAAGCCTTCCGAGGGCAAGAGATGAACATCTAAACATGATCAAGCACCCAATCCACCAAGGAAGTTTGAAAGGTACGCACCCCTAAACCAGAGGAGGACAGACGTGTTAATGCAGATAAAAGACTCCTCGGATGCCAGAGCCATGAAGTGGCTAGGGAAGATGGGGTGACATCCCGAAAGACGCAACATGGACAAATATTATCACTTCCACAGGGGCCATGGCCATGACACTGAAGAATGCTGGCACTTGAAAGGAGAAATAAAAAGTATGATCCAAAGAGGATATTTAGGCCGGTTTGTAGACCGTAAAAAAGAAGATCCCCAAGATGACAATGATTAGCTGGACAACCACCAGAGGGAAGGAAGGGGTCATCATAAAAGAAGGGGGCCAGCCCGCAGAGGCAATCGAGAACGGCGAAGGGATCGGACACTCGAAGAAGCTGACCCTCGCCCCCAAGACGATTAGGAAAGCCCAACCAGAGTCATAGCCACTATCAGTGGAGGCTTGGCCACTGAAGAAAGTTTCATCTCGGCCAAAAAAGCAAAGGCCTATGCAAGAAGCGTACATGTGGCCAAATGGTCACACAAGAGGGCAAACACAGGAACAATTATCTCCTTCTCGGACGATGAGCTAGAAGGGGTGTAGACACCACATGATAACGCCCTGGTAATCACCCTGATCCTAGCCAATTACAGAGTAAAGAGAATCTTGGTGGATAATGGTAGCTCAGCCGATATCCTGTTCTTTGAAGCCTTCCAAAAGATGGGCCTGGACAAAGAAAAGTTAAAAAGGTTGAACACCCATTGTAAGGGTTCTCGGATGCCCCGGTCAAAGTAGAAGGTTCAAGCGAATTGCTAATGAGAGCTGGCATGGGAGGCCACCAAGTAATGGTAAAAGTTGCTAAAAGCTATTGTCTCCACACCGCACCTCAAGATGAAGTTTCCTACCAAGAATGGGGTTTGCAAATTCTGAGGTGATCAAGAAGCATCTCGAAAGTGCTACGCCACAACCCTATGGGGAAAAGAAAAGGCTAGGGAGGGACTCTCGATAGAGGATTTATGCGATGACACCAATTATTAAAGAGGGAAACCAACTGAGGAGTTGATCCAAGTCGACATCGAAGAAGGGGATAGTACTCACCAGTTCCAAGTTGGGGCCTTAGTGCCGAGGCAACAACATATCATCTCATTCCTCTAGCACAATTTTGACGTCTTCGCTTGGTCAGCCTTGGACATGCCAGGGATAACCCGAGAAGTAATTGAGCATCATCTGAGTGTTGATCCAAATAAGAAGCTGGTACAGCAGAAGAAGAGAACCTTCGCCCCCGAGAGGCAACAGAAGATAGATAAAGAGGTAGAGAAGTTGCTAAAGGCCAAGTTCATCTAGAAAATCCATAGATGCGTATTCAGGGTACAATCAGATCAAAACATGTGAGGCTGATGTCCCAAAGACGTCCTTTGTAACCGAAGGGGGCTGTATTGCTATGAAGTAATGCCCTTCGGGCTAAAAAATGCAGGAGCCACCTACCAAAAGTTAGTGAACAAGATCTTCAAGGAAATGATTGGCAAGACTATGGAGGTGTACGTGGATGACATGCTTGTGAAAATCCTGAAGGCGAAACACCATATCCGAGACCTAGAGCAAGCATTCTAAGTACTGAGGCAATATGGCATGAAGTTGAACCCAACAAAGTGCGCATTCAAAGTAGCATCAAGAAAGTTCCTCGGCTTCATCTTCACGGAAAGGGGGATTTAGGCCAACCCGATAAAAATACAGACCATCCGAGATATGAAGTCCCCACAGAGTGTGAAGTAAGTCCAAGAGCTGACAGATAGAATCGCCGCCTTGGGATGGTTCATGTCTTGATCAGCTGACAAGTGTCTTCCTTTCTTCAAAACCTTAAAGAAATCCAAAAAGTTTGAGTGGATAGAGGAGTGCGAGAAATCCTTCGAATAGCTGAAGGAGTATCTAGCGACGCCCCCGCTACTGACGAAGCCAACACTAAAGATACTTTGCAGTTATACATAGCTGTATCAGTCGTGGCGGTAAGCGTGGTACTACTAAAAGAAAAGAAAAGACAACAACGACCGATATACTATGTTAGCTGAACTTTTTTGGATATAGAAACAAGGTACAGAAAGATGGAGAAGATGGTATATGCATTGTGATAACAACAAGAAAGCTAAGACCCTATTTCCAATCACACACGGTATGTGTGCTAAGAAGATACTGCAGAAGTCGGACATATCCGATAGATTGGTAAACTGGGCTATAGAGTTGGGAGAATTTGACATCCAATACAAATCAAAGACCGCGATAAAAGCACAGGCCCTGGCAGACTTTATAGCCGAGACAACACTCCCAGAAGAAACTCAGGAGTTGACCGAGGCTCGGATAGATAAGGCTTGGGTATTGTATGTGGATGGTGCATCCAACAGGATGGGAAGCAGCGCGAGAATCATACTAATCAGTCCCGAAGGTTTCAAAATCAAATACTTCCTACGGTTCAACTTTAGTGCCTCCAACAATGAAGCTGAATACGAAGCACTAATAGCCAGAATTAATCTGGCACAAACTTTAATGGTACAGGAGGTGGTCGTGCACAGTGACTCACAACTTGTTGTGTGGCCAGGAGTAGCAAGTGCCTGAACGACCTCGGGAGTGGGCTCTTCAACTCTAGCTCTCTTCTTTGAGGGGGCCTCGGAGGTGGAAGCTCATTTCTTCTTCTGTTTTTGTTGCTTCTGCTACGCCTCTTGCGCCTTAGCCTCCATCATCTGAGCTTGCCTCTAGGCAGCAGCAGCCTTGGCCTCAGCTCTTGAAATTTGCACTACAACAAAGTGAAGACGAAGAAGATCAATATGAAGGAGAAGGTTCATAGCTAAAACAAATTTAGGACAAGGCCTAGGACTCACTCGGGCTAAGCCCAAATCTGAACAAAACAACATCTGATTTTAGACTATCAAACTCAATCAGAGGGCAAGTACTTTGATCCCTTGCCATCGCCATCACCATCAACTCCGCGTCTGTCCCGAAAAGGGCAGGTGCGGAGTTCACTATCCTCAGATCGGGGATGTCCCAGACTGTGCCGAAGGGCACCCCCTCCGACGACCTCATGAAGAAGAATTCCTTCTTCCAGCTATGGATTGAGGTAGGGTAACCATTCAGAAGCCGAAGATCCCAAGGGCTAAATAGTACCAGCCCGAAACCCCCTTATTGGCTTGAAGAAGAAAACAATTGAGAAAGAAGGGAAGGGAGAGGGGCCTTCGTGCCTAGAGAAAAGGATGATAAAACTTAGCATCTGTCGCCACCCATTCGATGTCAGCTAGTTAGGGTAGATCTCGTAGTGCCAAAACACTCGGCCAAAGAAAGGATGGAAGGGTAGCCGAAGGCTAGCCTTGAAAGCCTCTCTATACAAGCACAACTCCTCAGGATTCCTATAGCTGGCCTGATCTATTGGTTTTGGTGTTCAGAGCATGAAGGCATCCAAAATGCTACAAGAGGCCCTGAACTCCTCTAGTTCGTGCCCATCCATGGTAGAAACAATGTTGCGAGCCTCCACCTCGAGGGTATCCTAGGTTTGGGAATGAGACTCAAGCACCCTTTCCCTAAAGCCCTCGCCGTTCGAACCACCCTTGGACTTACTTGGTGTAGCTGTCGATGAGGAGTTGTGGGAGGAGGGTGAATTCGGGGAGGAGTCCGAAGACATCCCTCAGATCCTTCCGGGGCTTCTACCCCTTCGGTTCAATGTGGTCCTTTCCGAGGACGACGAACTATACCTAGATGAACTGGACATTGGCACTTACTTATGTCAGACTAGAGAAACTGAACGACAAAAAGAAGGAAACACCGAAACTGAAGGAAGGCTCTCCGAAGGAAAAATAATTATGGCCCGTAAATGACCACCATCTCTTATAAAGGGAAGAAAGATGGTACGACTACCTGAGCATTTATGGCCATGCCATGTCATCAATAACGATTCCCGAGACTCACACGGACTAGGCGCATGAGTAAGAGAATGCCTACCTCAGTTGGGGGCTCAGGCCAAGGCCGAGCTAACCTGACTGAAGGTCCCTACCTCAGTTGGGGGCTCAGGCCAAGGTCGAGTGGACCTGATCGAAGATTACTACCTCTGTTGGGAGCTTAGACCAAGTGCGAGCAAACCTGACCGAAGGTTCCTACCTCGATTAGAACGAAGGTCGAAGCCGAGCGAAAAGGATCGAAGGAGAACTTAAAAGAAGAAAAAAAACGTCGTTACTCCCACTGAAAGGGCTCCTCAGTGGTAGTAATGGGGATTTTGATACGCACATAATAAATCGTCCAATCAGACATGGACAAATGGCATCGCGCCATGTACCTACAACGTAGCTTCGGATATGACGAAGGAACCCTAGCTTCCCCTCAGTAGTATAGTCATAATAGGACTCCGTTCCTTAAGGGAATATTCCCTGAGGAGTCATGGGACGCATAAGGAGGAGTCCTCCAACAAACCATCACAATCCCTTCAGAAGAGGGGGGAGGTATCCCAGTAGGAGTCTACTAGGGAGATTCCTATAAGAGGAGACCCGTGAGATAGAACGAGGTAAGTACACATACATTCACGCCATTACTCTGCTAGAAGAATTTTTGCGTGGGTTTCTGACTTGAGCGTCGGAGGACTAATCCTGGAGTCACCTCTTGGCCTCTGCCTTCCGTGCTTGTGCAGGATCGACGCTCGACCTCCTGGAGATTCTTGGCAGCAACAGATCCATGTAGCTGACCCCATTTGGTTGGGATAAGGTTATGTTTATTGTTGTACCCTAAAGCCTAACACTGTTAGTTTAAGAATGGAAAAAGACTTTTTTGACCCTATTATGTCTATCTATATACAATCCATTCTCATCATTTTCCTCTCTTTTACTTTCGAATTTCCTCAACAATTTAACCCTAAGAACCTAAGCTCTCTCTTTCCCAGTCCCCATTTTGGGCTCTTGCTGCCTTTGTCATCCTTGGATTGTCGCTACCTCCTACAATCCATTCCTTCTTCTCCTCTTCTTCTTCTTCTTCGAACATGATAGCAGATAGCACTGCAACTTTTTTTTGTCTCATTTATTAATCTGCTAAAATACTTCTTTAGTGAAAAAAAACTCCAACTACGGAAGCTTTCTATGCTAGTTTCCATAGAGCCTTTCATCAAATCCTTTAATCAATAAAAAATGATGCAATTACTTCCTCAACATAACATCCTGCTAAAATTTAATCACCATTAAATGAATATTTGTTCTCAAGGACTTTCCGGATTGAATTACTAAGTTTAGATACTTGTCTAGACAACAATCAAGTATGATTGGCATCCCAATACAACAATGCGCAACATCCTAACTTATTGTTTAGCAACTAAGCATAAGGTGTGATAGTGATATTAACAGCTCATCACTGAACAAGGAGCGATTGCATACCAATCGTGTGGTGTGAATAACATATCCACGTAGCATTAAGCTTAATTTCCCAAATGATACAGATAACGAAACAAACACCTTAGCTCAAAATCCAAATCAGTGCCACCGAAACACCAATATCAACTTATCATTCAATCAAGGAAATGCAAGCAGTTGCAGAAGGGAGGAGAAAGAAAAAGAACCACAAGAATGTAGCCATCTTTGTACAATTGTACTAAGTGTGATTTTCAAGAGAAGGAAGAGTGAATCCTCAGGTGATCGTTATTGTTGTCAGAGCAGAGAAACCCTAAATTTGCTATTCAATGTTTTAATCTATTGATTTAGGGGTTTTTACACTCAAGCGTAAGCTTGCCATTTAGACAACAACAAACGCACCACGTCATCACTTAACAATTTTTATCTAATAGAGTCGATTTAAGTGTAATTTTCTTTTCAAAATGAGGAATGTACTCGATATTATTAGCAAACTACGGTGTTATATAAATTTAAAATTGAGGGGTGGTACAAGATAATTTTCCTAGAAAAAATAAAGATTTTATGAAAGGTGATCTTGTGTAAAGGTGATTTTGTAAAGATGAAAAGAGAAAGTGTTTGACGGTAAATAGACTGTAATTGTCGTCTAAGAGGAAGTGATTCGTGGAGCAGCGGAAATTAGAGATATGGATACCCGCTGTATACAAGTGAGTGTCAGTAGTGTACGAGGAGATGAAAAATTGATTTATATGTGGTTGGCCGACTTCTTTCTCAAAGGATGGGCAATGGTAGGTTGTTTCCCTAGTGTCGGCTAAAGAGTTTTATAAATGAGGTGTTTTTTTAAATGACAATATTTTTATTGACGGTGCTATTTAAGGAGAACAAAAAGTGTATGTTTTAACCGTTGTTTGTGTTTGATGGTTGTTATGTGTTGTGCTTTTATTATTTTCTTTCTTAGTGGGTTGTCAAGCTCACCCCATTATTTTAACAACACTGATGATTGAGATGGAGCTATGGTTGGAGCAAAGTTTGAGGGTGACTTCAAGATTTCTTTATTAGTTTTTATTTCTATTTTTCTAGATGAATGTAATAGGGATAAATTTGAAATGTAAACTCGGATAATTGGTTTTGGAGTTTAATTGGGACATACCTTTAATTGCCACCAGTAGGAGTACTGGGGATTTATGATAATGATTGATTGTATAGTTTAAGACTTGAATTTGATGAGTTTTATTATGCATGATTTTGTGAGTGTTATCGATCATTTGATTAGCGCTGGTGAGGGCTGTACCCTCATATGACATGGGGTTTGGATCGTGACAATTAGAATGTGTATAAAGAAGGAAAACATGCAAATTGTTTCATGAAAAACTTTTTGTGGAGTGTGTCCGTGCACACAGACAAATGGGGCGAAATGACCGACCCGCAATGAAAGGAAAAATGACTATTTTGTGGGTGTTTTCTCGTACACTCCCACTGACCCTGTACCTGCGCCGCACTCCACCATAGGAAGCATTTCCCCAATAAAAAATTATCAACAATGAAAATGAGAATATTGTAGAATCTCTTTGATCAAGTTCAAAAGAAGCTAAACGAAGGTTCTTTTGGGGGGGAAGGGGAGGTGGGCGGGGACCGGGGCTGACGGAAAGTGGTGACTGGAATGGGCGTGACTAATTGAAGTGGCGGTACCGTGGTGGTCGTTTCGAAATCGGGAGGGAAGTACTATCATGGCGAACCTGTCCAGCCTCATTCACGAACTCCGCGAGCGCATCGCTGCTTCATCCTCTTCGCCTCCAAGTAACGGTGACGATGATCCTCTGGAATCCAGATTTCGTGCAGTTCTTCCTAATCTCCTCCAAGCTTACGTTGTCCCTTCTCCCACAGGTCTTCTTCTTCTCTTTTTTCCCCCCCCTCTCCGACTGATACCGTGCTCTGTCCGATGGATTTCTTTATCTATTTTACGAACTTTTTGATCTACTGCAGCCAGCGAGAGAGAAGTCATTGCAGTACTTAAGCTCCTGTCTCAGACCACGCGGATTTTCCCTGGTGTATTTTTTCATGGGAAGGCCGCTGCTGTTCTCCCGGTCATTGGCCGTGTTTTGCCTTTCTTTGCTGAACCTGCATTTCGGTGAGAAACTCTCTCTCTTTCTCTCTCTCTCTCTCTCTCTCTCTCCCTCTCATCTCCTGTTTTTCTCGAGAACTTTGAAATGTACTTTGTTTATTCGGCCTTTATTGGCTCTAATAGTCTGATTCATACTCTTATGCATTTGCTTGTTTGAAATTGGTCCCTGAGTTGTTATAAACTTATCATGCCCGAGCTCAAATAGTATCATTATTGCCTATGATGGTTCTGTATATCGTCATCCTCTGATAGACCTGATTAGTTCCCCTTTAATATGTCCTAATTCTCTTACCAGTTCCATGGTATATGGTGATTGTAATATTTAAAAGTTCTGTGCGCGTAGACTTAAGAATGTTTAGCTTATTTTGACATCTTTTTTTTTCACCTGACATCATCTTCATCATTGGAAAATCTGAAAAAAAAAAAAAAGGTTTCTGATAGATATGGAATGAAGGCTAAGCTACAAGTTGAACAGTTGAAGTAGAATTGTAGTTATATTTTTATGAATTTTTTTGTGAATATAAAAAAAAGGAAGTTTTTAGCTGGTTCTCGGATTGACTTATTCACCCTGGGGGAGAAAAGGGGAAAAGTGTGATATCCCATTTGTGTTATTTCAGATAACTGGATATACTTATGTATTGCACAATTTAGATTTGGCAATAGGTCAGCCGTTGGGAGCATAGTTGTCAAGGTGCAAGGCGACCCAAGGTGATGGAGAAGGGTAGAAAATTAAGGTGACATCAATAAGGCGCCTACGCCCAGGCAGCGCTCTAGGTGACGCCTTGACAACCTTGGTTGGGAGGGAACTTGGAAACATGTAGCTTTTTGGATACATTGTGTGTAAGTGTTCCATCAACTATACGTAGTTGTGCCCGTGTTTCTGGATTTCAAGAGGTTACCATGTTCAATGCTCTGCCTTGAGGTTGAAATATGACATTTATAATTGCCCATGCATCACTGAAGTTTTTATTTTAGGTGAATAAAAAATTCATTACCAAAAAAGGAAAAGAAGAATATACAACCCCTAGGGGCAAAAAACAAAAAAACTGAGAAAAAAGGGCCAACAAATTACAAAGGGGGGGGGGAGGTCTTTGGAGACAACAATAAGCCTGCTTCTTGGGGAATCTCTAACGGCCCGAAGAGGAAGTAGCTTCAGTTTGGAACTAATTTCAAAGAAGATGGCTTTCCACATCAAGTCAAAGGAGCGGGAGTTGGAAGTCCATCTTCGGAGGTTTCGCTCCATCCAATCATCACTGAAATTTAATTATTGAGTGCCTATGTTTTGTATGGGACTCATTTTTTTATCGGTACCTATCATATAGAAGTGGGGGGGGGGGGGGGAGGGAGGTAAAATCTCATCTAAATGAGGTATTCTACATGGATTCTTACCCTCCAATCAGATCTATTCAAGGTCATTCTTCTATTTTTCCTTTTGCTGTCTTTGATCGTATCTAGCTGACCCCATTAAGTTGGGATAAAGCTGAGTTGTTGTTGTTATTGTTGGTGGTGGTGGTGGTGGGGGCGGGGGAGGTAATGGCCAGGAGGCTCGAACTTGATACCTCTTGGTGAGTGTAGGCTTAGCGCACCATAGCTTCACCAACTGCAGTTGGCAGCTTCACCTATACTTGGTTTTGAGCTGATCTATGATCAATTGATAAGACTCATTAATTGGTCATAGATCAGTTCAAAACATGAAAGATTGGTCAGTCAATTGATTGCAACTTTTACCCTAGAGGTGATTCAATGCTAATATCCATTCCATGAGAAATAATAATAGTATCTCCATTGGGGGCAAGACAGCCTGCAGCCATGTCCCTTTTTGCCCTCCCATTGAAACCTATCTTTTCTACAGATGTTTGGAATGTGTGGCACAAAAACTGTGAGCTAGAGTCAGGGCTGCAAACAGTAGATGTCTGGGTTTGGTTCGGACAATGAGCTGGTGCAATTGCTCAGGTTTTGGATGTAGACCTCTTTCTGTGTCTAACCTTGTTTTAATCCTGTTTTGCCATCTCCAATCTCGTTTGTCTAATATTGGGAGAATTAATTCTTAAAAGTGTTATTATAGTTCAGTTTAACTAACGCCAAAAAAAAGACCTTTTTATGGTTTAAACCAAATGCTTACAACTTTCAATTCTAAATCACTAAGCTAATGATCTACCTAGTACTTATGAATTAAATCCACACGTTACTATAATCTATTTTAAACTCTGTAGCCTGAACGACCAATCCTGGGCCCTACCAGTTCTTTATTCTGGGAAAATTTAACCTTTAGGAGTCAGGATATGGATTATGGTGTATGGTAGGACATTCTTGTCTGTGCCTGGCTAAAATGTGTTGGTTCAAAATAGTTTGGATTGGTTGGACAGAACAGTGCCAGCCCTTTACCAACGTGTATAATCTGCGTATTCTTTTGCCAACCTGTCCATGATTGTCTCAGTTATTTCTCTTATAGCTCCTTTTGTACCAAAATGGTGACCAGCTTTACATTCTACCTTTAACCAATATGATTCTGCGCCCTATAATCCCAGTTCTTTCTTGTTTAATGTTTTTTGTTTTTGTTTAGAATGCATGGTTGAGTGTTTCTCGTCTTTCTTCCTGTCCAGAGGATGTTAATTAAATTTAATCTTTCAGCTCACGCCATGGAGTGATTTTTGAGGCAGTTGGATCCCTTCTATCCTTGCTCCGTACAGGAGAACGAGAAGCATACCGCCAGTTCTTCTACGATGCCATGTTGGTGGTTGAAGGTATGCACTGGCACACTGCTCTGCACATTCTTCTCAGACTGTCAAAAGAACAAGAAAAGAATTAGAATTTCAGCAAGGCCTAATTTTACTGAAGGGTAGTGTTTTGCGTCCTTCAAGGACCACAAGGGCTGCCTGTCTGAAGTTTTTAGATTACTCACCGGACAATCTGAGTTGGTCTGTGTGCCACCTCTTGGATGGAGTTCAGTGAAGCTTTCTTTTTTCTCACACTCTCTCCCCCCTCCCCTCTCTATGTTCGTGGATAATTGGTACAAAATAACTGATTCTTGGGTTGCGGCCCATCCAGGAGATGACCAAACAGTTGGATACTTTGGACTAGTTCTCTGCCTAGCTGTATGTACATGAAGGCGCAAAGTTGTTTTTCCCAACAAGGACGCAAAATTCTTACCTTTTTTTTTTTTTCCTGTTTAATTCCTCAAATTTCTGATGCCATAGTCCAAACTTTAATTTTCCCTTTCTTGCGTACAGACCTTTTATATATCGCACTGGCCTATTCTGAAAATTTGGGCACCACAGCTTCCACTAGAGTGTCTTTGAAGTGTTTCTGTGAGTCCTTTAGAGGAATTTCCGGAGTTCCATTTCTCTTAAGTGACCTTCCTGCTTGTTGCAAAGCTACGGATGGCCCTGGTATTTTGATTGACCTGACAGATAAATCAAGGTGGCAATCTTTTGCAACTTGGACCGTCAAGCTTCTCAGCAAATGCCTGACTGATGGAACTCTCTATGTGGAAGGGCTCATCAGTGCCTCATTTGTTTCTGCTACATGTAATCTTCTATGCTATGGGGATGCTGCTATGCAAATGGTGGGTAGTATCTTGAGTTCTTAACCAACGACTGCTTTTTCTTCTTCCTAGTTTTTTCATTTGTAGCAAGGCTAGTTTTATTTATATTTTTATTTTGACATTTACACTCTGTGAAAGGCATGTTTCGACTTTGCACGCATCACAACGTTGGTTATGGATGCTGAAATTGTTCCTAGTGAGAAATTTATTCGGTCAATATCTTCCATACTAGGTGAAGATGACAGTGAACTTCCAGCATTCAGGTATGTATTCTGACAGTAAAGATATTTCTTGCACTGCTGGTGGGAACTCTTCTTATCTAGCTTTGGATGTTGTGCGTTTAACTGGCTGCACAAGTGGAAAAACTTGAGATAGCTTTGTCTATGTATGTCAATGTTGTTAAAATGCCTTGGTGAGCCTAGTCTATAATCTAGTTGGTGAGGTGTCGAGTATCAGTATCAGGCAGCATATCAGAAAGCTAGTTTTTAGAGATGTCATGGAGACATATTGGAGAGAGTCCGTGACATGCTTTAAAGTATCGGTGGTATCGTATCGGTATCGGATGAGATCGATCCCGATCCCTGACCGATCCCGATCGGTTACTTGTATATTTTCAGGGGTAAAACAGTAAAAAATTGTACTTGAAAAAAAAAACAAGGGCAAAATCGATCGATACTCACCGATCCGATCCGATCCAATCCGGATCGGTGTCGGCAGATACCACTATTGATACTGTCCCCTAAATCCATGGTCCGAGAGACACTAAGAGATGCTAGATAGTACGTTTTGATATGCATGGATATGCTTATGATGCATGCAAAGCAAGTGTTTTAAGCATTGTGCATTATAAACAAACAATTAATAATGATAGCTGTTGAGATATGGCCTGGTTTGATTTATTTCTTTATTCCTGTAATGTGTCCATATTCCTTGTACCACATGTTCCACATGTAGCACATGCTAGATAAGGCCTTGAGTTAGCCTTAGCTAGCATGCCTTATTTGTAATTCCTCTTGATTATAAAAATAGTGGTGGCCTCTGTTGCTCTGACAAGCCAGTATTCTCTTCTCTCCTTTATTTTCTACTATTGCCAATCAATGTTAGGTTATCTTTGCCTTCACGGCATCTATGTGATTCAAATTTTCATTGGCAAGTACAATATTGTTAACAACAAAACTAGGGTAGAATGCTTGAATGACCGAAGAGGTCAGTTAAGCCTTTATTTATAATAGAAGAGCATAAAACAAAAGGGAAGGAAATTACAAGTTTGCCACCCCCTCTAGCTGACTCTCATTAATTAGAGTTGGTTAAAGGGGAAAGCCCAATAATGCCCCTACGGCCCCCTAAATTACATATTTTTACACTCCACCTCAAGTTGGAGCATAGATGTCATGTCACACATGCCCAACTTGACTAAACAAGGATAAAACAATTTTCCTCCTAATCCCTCAGTGAACACATCAGCTAACTGATCACCAGACTTCACAAAAGAAACACAAATTAACCCAACATCTAACTTCTCTTTGATGAAGTGTCTGTCAATATCCACGTGCTTAGTATGATCATGTTGTACTGGGATGTGGGGCAATGCTTATAGCAGCCTTGTTATCACAATAGAGCATTATGGGGAGACAAACATAAACACCAATATCTTCTAGTAAGCTGCTCAACCACAAAAACTCACATCCTTTGTGCCATGGTACGAAATTCTGTTTCAGCACTGGATCTAGCTATCACATTTTGCTTTTGCTGTGCCAAGTGACAAGGTTCCCACCTATGAAGGTACAATAACCTGAGATGAACTTTCTGTTGGGGGAGCCAGCCCATTCAACATTTGTATAGACTTCAACTCTGAAGTGGTCATGAGGAGAGAAGATGATCTTTTTTCCTGGAGTTGACTTCAAGTATCGCAGGATACACAAAACAACTTCCATATGGGAGGAAAATGGATCATGCATAAACTGACTCACCAAATTCACAATTGCAACAATATCAGGCCATGTATGGAAGAGATAGATCAGTTTGCCTACCAGCTGCTAATGTCCTTTGTCAGTAGGATCACCCTCTTTTTCCTTGAGCTGGGTACTAGCTTCCATAGGAGTATCGTAAGAATGACAACCCAATGAACCAATCTTAGACAACAGATCGAGGATGTACTTCCTCTGGGAGAGAAAAATGCCTTTTGAAGACCAAGCAACTTCAATCCCGAGAAAGGACTTTAGTTTTTCAAGATCCTTTATTTCAAACTCACGGCCAAGAAATCCCTCAAGATGACCAATCTCAACACTATCATGCCCTGTCACCATGATGTTATCCACATAGACAATAAGTATGGTGATCTCATCACTAGACCTTTTTATGAACAATATGTGGTCAGCATTGCTTTGCTTATATCCCACAGAAGTCATTGTCTTGTGAAATCTCCCAAACCAGGCTCTAGGTGACTGCTGTAACCCATACACGCTTCAACTTGTAGACCTTCCCTTGAGTCTGATGCGGATCAAAGTTTGAAGAAGGGGACAAAAATAAGATTTAAAAGTACTGTTCACGTGAACTGTAATTTAGGTTCATACCTCCTTTTTTAGTTTCCTATTTAGTTTAGTTTGGTTAGTTCCTATTTTATTTCTTTCTTAGTGAGCAAGTTCGTCCTTAGTCACTAAAGTCCATTAGTTTCCTTTTCTGTTATTTCTCTGTGTCTGCAATGTAGGGCTATTTATAGCCCATTGATCATAATAAAAGTAGATTTGAGTTTAAAAAAAAATAAAAAAGAGAAAAAAAAAAAAAAAAAAAAAAAAAAAAAAAGATGGCTTATGCTGTTTTTCTGTGGGATGGAGTTGGATGAAAGGCCCTAGGTGAGAAGCCTAAACTTGAGGGGTGAGATGCCCAAAACCTATCCTTCTTCTTCCCCCTTCTCAACCCTCTATTGGTTTCTCTTTTCTTCTTTAATATTTTCTTTTTTAGCCTTTGTGAGAGTGCTTGAGAGTTATTTGAAGATCTGAAGTTCAGGCTACAGATCAGCTAGAAGTACACCCATAGGTCAAGGATTGATTTCTCTACTGTCAGGGTTTTGAAAACTCTGGATTGAAGTCCAGATCTCCCAAACCAGCCAGCAGTTCAAGCTCATCTTTTGAAGGATACCTGGAAAAGTTACTAAGGGATCTTCATTCTAATTTTGAGGATCATCCGATGCCAAGAACCTTAGATTCTGAAGAGTGGTAAAAAGTTTTTTAATTCATGTCGACAACACAAGCTTCAATTCACTTATTGGAATTGTCTCATTTTTTGAGGGTTTGTTGAGCTGTATAGAACCTTTATTTACTCCAAGTTTCAGCTCCATCTGAGTTACGTTTTATGAGTAATCGGAATATTCTCTATTCAACCAGAATTTCAGACCTTGCCTGGGATTAGGATGACTTGTGATTCTAGTTTTACATCAATTGGTATCACAACTTAGTTTATTTGAGGAGGGATCAACATTATTTTTGTGAGGAACTTACTTTATACGTATTCCTTGAATGGGTAGATGTATTGGACGTGTATTTTGACAACTACAACTTGATAGAGATGCAACAACTTCGATATGCTTGCTCCCAGGTGAGTGATTGTGCTCGAATAAAATGGAGGGTCTTTGAAAGACAACTTCGAGCTCAAGGAAGTGAGCCTAGGACTTGGAAAGAGATGAAGTATGTGTTGGCGGGCATGTACCTATCGTTCACGTACATCCCTCTACTAGAGTCCCCTCTGAAGCCATCTGTTGATTTCCAAAAGCCATCCATTGGTAACAAGAGCATAAATGAATTAGTAGACCACTTGGCCACTATGAGAAGACACCTTCAACCAAAGCACGAGAACCTGAAGTTGAGGCTAGTGTGGAAGAAATTCTAGTAATTCCTACTGTTGAGGAGGAGTTAGTCACTAATGTTCCCATCATCGAGATTCATGTGGATGAAGTCGAAAGCGATATAGTCGTAATGGTGGACAAGGAGATTAAACTCAAGGATAGTGACACTACAACAACTGTTACACCCGTGCCCTAATCCGGTCTAATTTGAACTGTTGTGACAGGCCTCGGATCGGAGATCGGAAGTACGACCGGTTTTTGGCTTGCGGCTGCACATTGCTGAAGAGGTAGAGATGACCCCACATGTTCGTGCATTGCGTGCCTATCTAATTGGAGAAGATTTATACCTTCCGATACCAGACGGTATGTGACCTGACTCCCCACACTTGATTTTTAGCACGCATTAAAATTTCCAAAAGGCCTTGAGCATGTCCGAGGGCAACCACCCATGCGAGACCAACTATGGGACAGCAAGCTGTCTTGGCCACCGGAAACAAGCCACCGGAAGCAGCCTGGGCCTGGATTCGATGCCTGTTTCCAGTGGGTTGACAGGCTGCTGTCAGGCATCGTAAATGACTCCGGATGATCCCAAATCATCCTCCACACCTTCCTCGTGATGTGAGCACTTTATGGACCTAAATGTGTGGGTCCTCGTGCCCCGAAATTTATGTTAACCCCGATTGGTTCAAAAGGGGTCCAAACCAAACAGACGCTAAGGTCCATTTAAGTTATAAGTTGGGAAATGAGGGTTCATTTCCTCATTTCCCTTGTGCTCAACATAGGAGAGGAGAGAAAGAGGATAGGAAGGAAGAAGAAGAAGAAGGAGGTTGGAGGCCTACCTTAGTGCCGGCTGTCGCCTTGTTGCCGGAATCGTTGCCAGAGGTAAGTACAACCTCCCATACCACTCTCTCTCTTCATTTCGACCTAGACAAAGCTAGGTATGGATGGAATCTTGGTGTACAAACCATGTTGAGGTTGTAGGATGCGTGTTCTACCCTCCTGGTGTTGTTGCCGAGCTCGAACCAAGCCCGGTGAGCTCCGGTAACATGAGTTGCCAAAAGACCAAATAGGGTTTTGATCGTTCAATTGACGTATCTCCTAAATGGCTTAGTGGAATTGGAATTTTCTTATCTTAGAATGATGTTAGGAACATCCCCTACAAACTCCACAGAACAAATCCCGACAATCGGGCCTGAGCCGGAAAACCCCAAATTTGGTGAACTGCCTTGAACCACCATCAGAACAGCCCACTGGATCCATTGGGTCTGTTTCTGGTGGCATATTTCTAGTGGACATGTGAGCTTTACATGCTCTGTCACCTCCACCAGAAATAAGACTGATATTTCCAGTGGAAATGCCTTGTTTCCGGTGGGTGTTTCCGGTGACAGTACTGTCACTTAGGAACAGTGTCTGTACCCTTTGGGGGGTGACCTATGTGGGTCCCTCCCGATGTTTTTGATGCGCACTGATGTACGGTTCCCTTGTGTTTAGGACAGTGACGCGCACGTGCCCCAAAAGCCGGAATTGAATTGATCGATTGGTGGCCGTACTTGAACCTGAACACACCCTATCGTAAACCAGGTGAGGGATGGACTGTGTTTATTTTTAGAATGTTTATTATTATTAAATTGCTCACATGCTTAAAAGTATATATTGAATTGTAGTTGCTCACGTGCGATGATTATATGTTACATTTGTCATTTACGATTATGATATGAACTGTATGGAGATGTATGATGGGATCCAGTGTAGCCGAGGTGGTGTCGGTTCCGTGATCGCAGTGTGTTTGGTTGTGTGTGTGAGACGGAATCCGGCGTGGTCGAGGTGGTACCGGTGCCGTGATTGCCGTATGTATGTTGCATTCATGTATTGATTATATGCATTAAAGTTAGTTGTAGTCGCATGTTACACTTTGTGGCCAAGGTCTCGCTGGCATCGTGTACCCCAGGATTGCATTTGGAAATGGATGCGCTTCGTAGCCGATGATTGGTACCGGTGTCGCGTAGTTCATACTCAACTGTGATATGTGTGCTAGATTAGGTAAACGGTCTCGGGTTTCACTTTGTGGCCAAGGGCTCACTAGTATCGTGTACCTGGGACTATATTTGGAGATGGATTACACTTTGTGGCTGAGGTCTTGCCGGTATCATGTAATTCATACTAACTGTATCACTATGAAGGCATGTAGTATATTTGTGATTAGGTATCACTCCCTATGCTACGAACCCTTGCCAACAGGGGTTGAGGTGTTGGATAACCCATTGTGGTATGTTCAATGTGCCCTTCCGGAATGTCACACCCGCGGTACAATGTGATTGTAGCCAGAGGCGGGAACCTGTCCGACGTGGCCGATGATGTACCGGTGCCATAACTAGTAGGAGGGGGTTATCAGGGGTTTCCTGGGTGACCCATGGACGCATACGGGGACCGACAGGCTTCTAATCACGGCTGGGGTTTGTATCCTTGCGTAGTTGATGGCGGTTCCGAGACGAAAGATACATCCTAATGTGCCGTAGTAGCATTTACCAGACTTAGTTGTATTGTTAGGTGGATAATAATAAATGAACTGCATCACGAGCATCATGGACTATGTGTTTAATTTCTGCAATCATGCATCATAAATTATTACTACTATTATCTTGCTTGGATGTGCTTGACCTCACCCCTCACTGAGCAAGTTAGAAAGCTCACCCTCCGTATACACCCCTTTTTAGATGATGATGCAGGTACCATGGTGCCAATGGCAGGTGACCCAGTATCTTCTGGGTCAGAGTATAGTGTGAGCGACTGGTGGATGCCAGAAGCGGAGGAGCACGATTAGGACTGTGCTTGCGACCACTGTGCTTAAGCCGCGTCGTGAGATTGTACATCATACTTCGATACTTTTGGATATAACTGTGGATTGTATCTTTTGTTGAGGTTATATTATATGTTATGGATGAATGTAACAGAATAACTCGGTTATTGCTATTATATAATCATTAGATGTTTCCCCATTCTAATTATGATTCCGCTATTATACTCTGATGTCGCTGCTTATGGTGGTTTGTGATGTGAGATTGTGAAAATGTTAAGGTACTGCTATCAAAGATCCTGGTAGGTTTGTAAGACAGGTACGTGTCTTACTCACACTGCCGGTATTCCTAATGGTAAGCTGGGTCTACTGGAAATGGGGTGTGACAACAACTGTGATGATCATGAACAACCAAGAAGAAGCTCCTAAGGGGCTTGAGATTGAAGATGTGGTAGAACCATCAACCGAACCGATCGAAAACCACTAGGTAGATGAATCAAAAGAGTTCTATGTTGCATTGTAGTTTGAAGAGGTCGAAGACACGGCTGATATTACTCCCCTACAGAAAGAAATAGAACCTACTGACAAGGTAATTGAAGACCCATGTGTGGATGACCTATGGATACATCCGATGACATTAAAGTTGAACACATGGAGTTCATTGTCCCTTTGAAGTACTTCGAAGAGCGTTAACCTTGCCTCTATGAATACTTCCGTAATGTCAAGGAGTCAGTAAAACAATCACCCTTACATTCTTCAAAATTTGAGGACAAATTTATTCTAAAAGGGGAAGAGTTGATGTAGATCAAAGCTTGAATAAGAGGCCAAAAATAAGAGTCGTAAACATGGCAGTAACATGAGTTACTTTTCACATGACACTACTCATGTGAACAATAATTTGGGTCCGTATCTCCTATTTTAGTTTCCTTTATAGTTTAGTTTTGTTGGTTCCTATTTTATTTCTTTCTTAGTGAGCTAGTTAGTCCTTAGTTACTAAAGTCCATTAGTTTCTATTTTATACTAGTTTCCTTCTCTGTTATTTCTTTGTGTCCAAGCAATGTAAGGGTATTTAAAGCCCATCGATCATAATGAAAAGTAGATTTGAGTTTGACAAAAAAAAAAGATGGCTTATATTGTTTTGCTGTGGGAGTAGTTGGGTTAAAGGCCCTAGGTGAGGTGCCTAAACTTGAGGGGTGAGATGCCCAAAACATATCCTTCTTCCCCCTTCTCAACCCCTTATTGATTTCTTTTTTCTTCTCTCTTATTTTATGTTTTAGCCTTTTTGAGAGAGTGAGAGTTATTTGAAGATCTAAAGTTTAGGCTACAGATCAGCTAGAAATAAACCCATAGGTCAAGGAACAATTTCTCCATTGTCAAGGAGGTTTTGGAAACTTGGATCAAAGTCCAGATCTCCTAAACTAACCAGCTGTTTAAGCTCATCTTTTGAAGGATACTAAAAATGTTACAAGGGATCTTCATTCCAATTTTGAGGATCATCCGTTGCCAGGAACTTTAGTTTATGAAGAGTGGTCAGAAGTTTCCCAATTCATGTTGACAACACAATTCTCAATTCAACCATCCGAATTATCTCATCTTTTGAGGGTTTGTTGACCCATATAGGACCTTCATCTACTCCAAGTCTCATCTCCATATGAGTTACGGTTTGTGAGTAATTGGAATCTTCTCTATTTAGCCAGAATTTCGAATCCTGCTTGGGATTAGGATCATTTGTGATTCTAGTTTTACATTAGAATACCATCGCTAGAGAACCTTGGTGGAATATTTATGTAGACTTCTTCATCAAGCTTTCCATAGAGGAAAGCATTCTTCACATCAAGTTGTTGGAGATCCCATCCCAGATTTACAACACAAGAGAGCAATACCCTTACGGTTGTTAGTTGGACAACTAGAGCAAACGTCTCCTAGTAGTCGATCCCATATGTTTGAGTGAACCTTTAGCCACAAGCCTTGCTTTGTACCTGTCCACTGTGCTATCTATCTTCTGTTTACAAACACCCACTTACAAGCAACTGTCTATTCCCAGGAGGAAGAACCACAAATCCCATGTAGCGTTCTTTTTCAGGGCATCCATTTCTTCCACTATTGCTGCCTTTCATTTTTCATATGCAAGAGCTTCTTGCCAATTTCGGGGAATACACACAGAAGAAAGAGAAGACACAAAAGCCCGATAAAAGGGAGAAAGGGAATCATAAGAAATACTATGGGATATGGGATGTTGGGTACAAGTTTAGTGCCTTTCCTAAAAGAAATAGGTTTATTAGGAGAAGAATATATACGTGATGAAGTGTTAGGCTCTGGAATAGGTTTGGATTTAGGGCTGGCGATGGGATGTGCAAAGGTGTTGTAGTGATGGTGGTGGTCTGAAGTTGCTTATTTCTGGTGTAGCCCCTACGATAACCTGAAGGTTTGAGTCATCAATCTGCCTCTGAAATTCATTAATGGTCTTCTAAACTGGAGTCATCTGCTCCTGAGGTGGAACAGTAGTCTCAGTCACACTCTCCTTCTGACGGGAGGACTATCAGAGGATGACGAGTACACTGGTGGAGCATTATCAGCACTATCAATACTAGACTCCCCCTGAAGAGGTGGCAAGGAGTAGTAGCCAACGGATTTATGAAACACAACATCTATGGTTATTATAGTATGCCTAGGAGGATGGTAACATTTGTATCCCTTCTGTGTTGGAGAGTAACCCAGAAAGATACATTTAAGGCTCCAGAGTTCTAATTTCCCTGGAGAGTGGAGAGTGGAGAGTGATGATTCCGAGCATAGCATGCAACACCCAAATATCCATGGAGGAACCAGAAATAATGAAGTCCCTTGAAGAATATCAATAAGAGTCTAGGAAACTAGATAAGTAGCAGTAAGGACAACATCACTTCAGTACTGAGATGGAACGTGTCTAGCAAACATTATGGCTCTAGAAATTTCGAGTAAATGCCGGTTCTTATGCTCGGCTACCCCATTTTGAGCTGGGGTACCAACACAATTTGTCTGATGAATTATCCCATGGTCAACAAGATACTGTTGGAGCTAACCCTCCATGTATTTATTGCCGTTGTCACTAAGAATAATCTTCAGAGTGGCATTGAACTGTGTCTGAATCATCTTATGGAACTTTTAAAAACAACTGAATACTTCACTTTTATGCTGCATCGTGTATACCTAAGTAGTTCTTGAGTGAATCGATGGAAGCCACAAACCATTGTTTACCAGAAATTGATGTTTGGTGAGCCGGACCCCACACGTTAGAGTGAACCAAATGGAAAATAGGACTTCTTTTATTTTTTTCTATTTAAAGGAAAATAGCTAGAACGAGTCTATTTAGCCAGAGTACAACCTTCACAAAAAAAAAAAAAAAAAAAAAAAAAAAAAAAAAAAAAAAAAAAAAAATAATATCCCTAGTACATTGCTTAACCAACTGCAGAAATAAAAAAGATAAAGTCCCAAGCGGAGGGTGTCCTAAACGGCAATGCCGTTGGTGTGGATCAAGCAGAGTGAAGCTGATGAAGTGGCGGAGTGACTGCAGCTGTGGAACAAAAACCATCATCAAGCAAGTAGAGATCACCCTGCACCTTACCACATCCAATCGTCTTCCCTGTTACCAGATCCTGAAAAAGACTGTGGGAAGGAAAAAAGGTGACTTTGCAGTTCAAGTCCCTAGTAATACTCTTAATGGAGAGCAGTTTAGAAGTAAAATTAGGGAACGTGAAACTGAAGATAAATTAATAGTTGGAGAATGCTGAATAAAACCCTTTCTCGAGACACTGGATAGGGAGCCATTTGCTACCAAACTTTATCTCTGCTTGAGGTGGGAGAATATCGGCAAAACAAGTTGGAAGAACCAGTCATATGATCAGTGGCGCCGGAGTCAATGATCTAGGGACTGAAGACAACTGATGCACAATAACCACCAAACAAAATACCAGAATGGGAAAAGTTGGAACCTGAAGGAGTTGCTGAATTGGGAGGATTCGAAGCAGCTGATGAAGTAGAGGCCTTTAGCATGCACTAGAAAGCCTAGAGTTCTTCTTGGGAAAGACCAAAATCTATTGCAGGTGGTGTGTCAACAGTCTCAACTTGATTGTTCTAGTTCATACAGACCAGTTCCACTCCTGTCATAGATGGATCATCTTGCACTGAGGATACCACCAAGGAAGTTGTTAAATGTGAACACTGCAACAAGCCATACTATAACAAGGCCACATGTTGAAAACTCCATGGTAAACCAGCTGATTTTGAGGCAAAGCATGGTCGTGGTTGATCCAAAACCAAATCCAATCAAGTTGAGACTGTTGACACACCACCTGCAACACTCCTCCGTATTTTTCAGTGGTGGGAGGATGAAGCATAGTAGTACGACAACACTCCTCCGTATGAACTAGAACAAAAGCCTATTCCAAAGTAGGGAAGGGAGACCTGCTAAGGGCCTGGACATGGATTTGATCATTGTCAACATGCAAACCAGCCAAGAAATCATACACTTTGATTTTGTCCACATACTTGCGATAGGCAACAATGTTTGATGCATTGGTAGGTTAATAGTTGGCGTAGTGATAAAGCTCATACCACGTACTTCGATGTTCAACATACTATTTAGACATAGACAGTTCTTTCTGAGTAGTGGTATGGACTCTCTTACGAAGGTCATAAACCTGAGCATCATTCCCTACTTGTCCATAGTTTACCTTTGGAACGGACCAGATCTGGGCAGCAATATCGAACAACAATAAACCTCTAGTAGAGGCTCCTCCAAACATCAGCTGGATCTGAAAGGGGGAACCCTAAAATCAATGGAGTCCTCCAAAACACTGATTTCTGAAAAATCACAGATGGGTAGGGAAAGCACTCCAATTGCTATCTTGCAAGGTTTTAGGGTTTCTACCATTGAGGTGAGATAGAGGGTAGCAACTAGATTCATAAGAATCACTTATTAGTGCAGCCCTATAAGGGAACCATTGAGGTGAGATAGAGGGCAGCAGCCAGATTCATAAGAATCACTTCATTAGTGCTGCCCTATGAGAGATTTAGAGAGACAAAAGTAGAGAAGAAGGTGGATGATGGGTTTGATGAAGGCTTGTGATATAGGTAGGGGAGAAAGGAGGGAGGCTAAAAACCTAGATCAGAATTTTTTGCTTTGATACCATGTTAGCAGCAAAACTAGGGTAGAATGCTTGAATGACCAAAGAGGTCGGTTGAGCCTGTATTTATAACATAAGTCCTAAGGGCATAAAAGAAATGGGAAGGAAATTTCAGTTCGATTTAAAAATTCCTTACTGAAGTTTTTCTTTTTTTCTTCATTGGTATATAATTATACAATTTTTCAGGAGATTTTTTTTTTAACCTGTATAGGGAGAATTTGTTTTGAGCAATTTACATCCCCCTCTCTTGTACTTCGCCGTTATTACAAATACCTCACCTGTGTTTTCAGAAATTACATAATCCTCCCTTGTAATCTGTCAGTTTTTACTAAAATACTCACTGTTAATTAAGATTAATATATCGATAATACCCAATTTACCCTTCAATATTGTTAAAAGACTATTTTACCCTTCCAACCACAAAACCTTGATATACATGGAGACTTCCCATTTCAACCCACCTCCGCCCCTTCTTTATCTTCTCCGGTGAAAGGCGAACAATGAACTTAGGCTACCGACGTAGAACTCCGGCGATGTTTGAGTGATAATCAACGCTAACCGGTTAACTTCGAGCGTCAAAACCCCATTTGCGGCTGGAGAAATCTGAAATTGGCGATGTTCGAGTAATAACCGTCGCCTGATCACTACCTCACCTTCGCTGGAGATGGTGACTACCTCTTTCACAATAGTTAGGTTTTCATTACCCTAAGTCTTCTCTTTTCAGTTTTGGGGATAATGGTTTTTAAGAAACACTAGGGGTAAAATAGGCATTTGATTTGTGGTTGAATTACAAAAGGCGAAAATTGTCTTTTACAATTCAAAACTAACACCACATTAATAATGTCATCTGACAGGGGAGCATTATGTAATTTCTAAAAACACGGGGAAAGGGGATGTGATAAGAGCAAAGTACAGGGGAGGGATGTAAATTGTGCATTTTTTTTCTCCTATCATTTCATAAAAAGTTGCCAAACTGGGTGGATATGTAAAAGATATTCTTTGTTTTCCATCACTTCGACATGTATAAAATTTTTTTTATGGCATTTCATTTCTTATCGTATTTTTCAATTGATTGTTTCTTAGGCATATATATCTCAATGGGCAATTCCATCGTTTATAGTAAACAAATAGGTTTGCATCCGTTACTCAGTTGAATTTCATTCTCAGATTCAACCATATACCCTCCCAAGTATTAACATTCTTTTCTTGTATCTTCAACCAGTCATTTCATTTTAGAGTTTTAAACTCACTGT
>NC_056560.1:22995390-22995570 GCF_013358625.1 Macadamia integrifolia | reverse complement strand
GGCTAGCGTTGAACTTGGTGAAATGAAATTGTTGAATAATTGAAAAATGAGATTATTTAGGAATACACATTGAATGCTGAGATGTATATACCGTTATTGGACAAATTTTATTTTATATCGGACTCTGAAAGACGAAATTTAATGTTTTGAACTCATCATCGTATATGAATTAATTTTCAA
>NC_056560.1:22977739-22995325 GCF_013358625.1 Macadamia integrifolia | reverse complement strand
GCAAAATGAAAGAAGCCTCCCCCCTTTAGATCAAAACCGAACCTTAGTAATTGGTAATCATTTTAGAGTCAAGGGGTTTCCCTGTGGCTATTTTCATTTTTACAAGTTTGCCACCCCCTCTAGCCGACTCATTAATTAGAGTCGGTTAGAGGGGGAAAGCCCAGGAATGCCCTTGCTGCACCCTAAATAACATATTCTAACAAATGTCAGACCTACTGATAAGTAATAAAAAACAATTAAGTAAGAAGATTTGAAAAAAGAAACGTCTATTTGCATATTAGGATACTAGATTAAAGTAACCCTAAAGGTCCAAAGCAAGCAAGCAATATGTAAGAATATGTAATGAAATTCCCCTGAGATGATAGCCCCCCCTGACCTCCGCATGCCCTCCGTCCCTCCGGTGGTTCCCACCGCCGGTTCCTCCCTTGAACCACTCTCCTCTTATCCTCATGCCTCCACCTCCTCCAAACCCCCTCCCTCCCTTCCTCCCCCCTCCCCCCTCCCCCTTCCACCTTTAAACCTTGCCCCTATGCCTATGTAGTGAAATTCTCTTCCCTTTCCTCCACCCAACCCTCCCTTGCTGGTCACACTCTCTTCTTCCTTCAGCCCTCCACCATTAACTCTAAACCTGTTGGGCTTTGCCCTCCTGGACTCCCTGAACCTGAAATCAAAAATGGGGAAATTTCCTGGTAGGACACTAACTCTCAGTCGCCCTCCCTTCTCCATCATCAAAGCTTCTCTTGGTAACCAATGGAGACCTGCAGGCACACTCTCCACCTTCATGTTGGACAATGGCACCTTCATCTTCAACTTCACAGAGGAAGTCGACAAAACTCACGCCTTGGATGGGGGCCCTTGGTATATAGGCAGGAAGCCCATCTTTTTTAGGCAATGAGATGAGTTCACCTCCTTTAGTAAAACCGAACCATCCTCAATTCCCCTCTGGCTCTCTCTCCCCAACTTTCCCCTCCATTTCTGTTGTGCCAAGGGCCTCAGCCTTGTTGGCTCAATCATTGGGAAGCCTCTTCACTCAGATATGCACACCAAAATCATGGATTGTTTGTCCTTTGCAAGAATTTGTATAGAAGATACTGCATACCAGATTCTCCCATCTTCAGTTTCCATTATTGATGGTGAAGGATTCACCTTTGATCAAGAAGTGAAATACGATTGGGTGCCCCCTTAATGTACTATTTGCAAGACCTTCGGCCTTGCTTCTCATCTTTGTGCGAAGGCTCAGCCTGCCTCTGAGAATGACCACGATCACGGTGATGCCCTTTCTAGCAACGGGAGATCCCTCGAAGGTTCAAAAGTTATCTTTAATAGACACCACCGTTGTTGCAGGAATCGAAGCCGCATGGCGGTTCCCTCCACCTCTGGAGGACCCCTCTAGTGTTGTCAGGCCTCGATCCATCAGTCCCCTCGGTGAAGCTTGGTCCATTGATCAAAACAGGTTCTCAGTCCTTTCCTACTCTGGCTCTGACGATGATTCTAAAACCCTTTTCCCCATCCCTTGGCCTTTGACCCATTGTGCTCTATTCTTCCTGCTACCCCTGCAAAATCTGCTCGACCACGTCACCTCTCCTTTCACTCCCTCTTGCGAGATCTGAGACAGTTAATCCCTCCCTTTCCTCTATTTTATCCTCCAATCCGGTTCGGTCCAACCATCACTTACAACACGCTTCTCCTACTCATCGATCTCTGGTCTAGCCAATCTCTTCTTCCCCTTCTCCTTTGGGTCCATACCGAAACTTGACTCACCAGTCACTTTCTACCATTAACCCGACCCTATTACCGCCCCAGACTCCATTTGCCGACCCCTCCTTTAATCCGATCAGGCCTCCCTCCTTTCTAACCCACTTGGATCCTTCTCTTAACCCATTAGACTCTTCTTCCCCCGGCTATCATCTCTGCCTCTCCCCTTGCTACCATGCGCCTTGCTTCCCAGGCGGCCTCCCTGGCCACGCACTTTTGGTTCTCCTCTGGAACCCCTTGGATGTTCCCTTCGATGTTTGCTGGACAAGCCCTCTGGCTGCTCGTCGTCTCTCCTCATCCACGTTGACCCCTCGAGCCCCTGCCACGATGCAATTTCTCTCTGGGTTGGCCCATTGCCTGGCTCCTTGATGAATAATAACTCTCCTACATGCACCTTGAAAGGTCCTCTGCCACCTCTTGGGTCCGGGAAGGCCCATCCTGCCTCTCTAATTGACAATTCTGATTGCTCCTATGTTGCCCATTGATCTTTGCAGAGCTCCCTCACACCATCCCAGACGCTGCATCTGGACCCTTCTGGTCCCTACACTGAAGTCTCCCCTCTATGCCATGGCCTTCCGCGCTTAGCCCCTGTACACACGAAAACCTCTCCGCTAGTAGCTTAGAAGGTCTTGCTCTGTCTCTCTAGTCTGGGCAGTCCCCTTCTCCCCCTGGATGCCAATCCCACTCTGCTTGGCTCCTGGCCTCCACACCAAAGCAACAATTATGCAAGTTATTGCTAATGGCTCCATTACAGGTCTTTCTGCCCGACTCACAAAGAAAAAAAAGGAAAACTGCCTCCTTTGTTAGAACCTCCTCTAGAATCAATAACTCTGTTGCCTCTCTGGCGGCCAACTCTGCTACCCCCACGCCTCAAAGGGTTCCGTAGAAGATCCTCCTTTAAAACTTCAACTTCTATCAAGAAGCATTCTTTCTACTCCCACGAGCCATTATTGCCTTCTCCCCCCTCTCCTAAATGATCCCTTAGACCGTTTGGAATGTCTGAGGTCTCAACTCTTGGGCTAAGCAAGCTGATATCCAATCCCATATCTGGTCTTTTCAATTCAAATGTTGACTTCCTGAATCTAGAGTCCTCGAGGCCAATGCTTCCCCTATTGCTGCCTCTATCGCTCCTTCCTAGTCCCTTCTCTCCTTTACTCCCACAGTCCCAATGGTAGAATCTGGATCCTCTAGAATCCCTCCATGCTTCATGTCTCCTCTCTCTCCTCCTCCTCCCAAGCCATCCATCTCTCTATCTCCCACCCCTTTGGATCTCTCATCTACTTGTTCTTTGCCATTTATGCCCATAATCTTGCCCATAACAGGCTCTCCCTTTGGGCTGATCTCAGCTCCTTCGCCCCCTTAATTGGTTCTAGCCCTTGGGGGGTCGCTGGAGACTTTAATGTCATTCGCTTTAGTCATGAAAAGCAAAGGGATAACCCCATAGACCTGAGAGCCATGGAGGCTTTCAATGACTGCATTGACGACCTTGGTCTTAATGACCTCAGATGGTCTGGTGTCAAATTTTCCTGGCACAATTAAAGAGCAGGATCCTCCAGAGTTGCCTGCAAATTAGATAATTCCCTTGTCAATGAAGCCTGACTTGAATCTTATCCCTCTTTCATGCCTACTTTGATCTCCTTGGGATCTTTGACCATAGTCCCATCTCTATTCATGTCCTTCCATTCCTTTCCTTTGGTTCCTTTCGTCCCAAACCTTTAAAATTTTTTGACATGTGGACTCTCAACCAAGACTTTCTTCCTATTGTGCGAAATGCCTGGACCTCCCCGGTGACCCATTCCTCTTCCCCCCTCATTGCTTTTGCTAAAAAGCTTAAGGTCGTCAAGCTCCTCCCGGGTCTCTTCTTGCCGAGACAAGTCCTCTCTATTCAATCCAGGCTTTAATTGAATCTCCAATCCATCCCTTCTGATGAAAAAAATTCTCTTGGCTGTTCTTTTCCACACTGCCAACAAAGCTCCTAGCCTTGATGGCTTTAGCATGGGATTTTTCTCCTCTTGTTGGGATATCATCCACTAGGACTTTATCCTTACTATCAGAAGCTTCTTCTTCAACCACAGTCAAATTATTGGCATCAACTATACCTTCCTTTGTCTCATCCCTAAAAAGGATGGTGCTGCCTCCATGGATGACTTCAGGCCCATCTCCTTATACAAATTGCTTTACAAATTCATTGCTAAAATCCTAACTAACCACATCCAAAAGGTCATTGACTCCCTTGTTAGTTTAAACCAATCAGTATTCATAGCTGGGAGAAGCATAACTGATAACATCATCCTCCGCCATGAGATTGTCAGGGGATTTGATCGTAAATCCGACTCCTCTGTTGCCTTCCTCAAAATTGACATTCATAAGGCTTTTGACTCTATTAGTCGGGACTTCATCTCCAAAGTCCTGCTACAGATGTCGTTCCTGCCCTTTTTATCCATTGGATCCACTCTTGCATCTCCTCCCCCCGATTCTCCGTCCTTGTTAATGATAGCCCCACTGGTTACTTCCCTTCCTCCATGGGAATTAGACAAGGCTGTCCCCTTCCCCCTTCCCTTCTTCCTCGCCCTTGAAGTCCTTTCCAGATCCGTTCAATAAGCCACCGACCAGCTTCTCATCTCTCATCCCCAAATGTAAATCTCTTTTGCTCACCCACCTCACTTTTGTGGACGATCTCATGATCTTCTACAAGGCTGACCCCTCTTCATATCCTCAATAATGTCCTCTCCCCACTCCTTCGAGGGCCTCTCAGGCCTTTGCATCAACCTTCTCAAATCTAGCCTTTTCCTATCTGGAGTCTCTGCCTCAACCTAGACCCTCCTTCTCGGCCTCATGGGGTTCTCCATTGGGACCCTTCCGATCAAATTCCTTGACCTCCCTCTCATCTCCTCCAGGCTCTCTACCCACCATTGCTTCCCCATGCTTGACCTTCTGAGGAAAAGGCTTCAACTCTGGAAAGGTATACTCCTCTCCTATACTGGCCACCTTACCCTTATATCTCTATTGGTCTGGCGTCTTCGTCCTCTCGGCCTCCACCATTAAGGCCATTGAGAGCTTATTTTGCTACTTCCTCTGGAAAGATATGGATACCTCCAAGTTTCTCCATCCTCTGAGCTGGGACAAGGTTTACCTCCTCAAACCTGAAGGAGGCCTCAGTTTGAGGAGGATCAAAGGGGTCAATTCTGTCGGAATTCTTAAGCTCATCTGGAAAATTGCCGCCAAACACAAGAAAATCTTGGTTGGTTGGGTTTTCACCCACCTCCTTAGGACCAATTCCCTTTAGTTTGCCACCATTCCCTCGGATGCTTATTGTGGGAAGGAGCGTCACACCAAGGAGCACTACTGGAAGCTTCATGGCCATCCTGCTAATACATCTGGAAAAGGGTGAGGGAAGGGTGGTCGTGCTGGTACTTCTGGGTAGGCCAACCATACTGAGAGCCCTGACTCTGACTCTGTTCTTAGCTCCTTAGTAGCCTCACTATCATTTAACGAGCTTATTGCCCTCAAGTGCCTCTTGACTCGTTCAGACTCTCCTGCACCTGCCACTGCGAGCTCTGCTCATTCCACCCCTTCTGGGTCAGGTATCTCCTTTTGTGGCCATACTATGTTTGTCTCTTCTACTCATTAGATTATAGACTCTGGGGTTTCTGATCATATGACTGGCCGCATGTCTTTTTTTTCATAGTACACTACTTGTCCTGGTAATGGTAAGGTCAAATTGGCTAATGGGACTTATTCCACTATTCTGGGGAAGGGCTCTATTAGCTGTACCCCCTCTTTATCCCTTTCTATTGTATTGCATGTTCCTTCTTTTCCCACTAACTTTTTGTCTATTAGTAGTCTCATTTGCAGTCTTAATTGCGAAGTCACATTTTTCCCGTCTCATTATGTTTTTCAGGATCTGGTGACAGGGGCAACAATTGGCTCTAGTAGGGTACGTAGTGGTCTGTATCTGCTTGATGATGACTCGGCATTGGTCTCTGGTCAAGCTCTTTAGACATCTTTTACGTCAACTCCCATCTCTGAGTTACTGCAGTGGCATCGTCGGTTGGGACATCCCCCTTTGGGAACTTTAGCTAGAGTTTTTCCTTTAAAAATTGTAATTTGAGTCGGTTTTTTTTTGTGAGGCATGTGTTTTGGCTAAACAAACTCGAATCACTTATTTTGTTTCTGGAAATAAAAGTGCCACTCCTTTTTCATTGATACATTCTGATATTTGGGGTCCATCCCGCTATGTGTCTGCCAATGGTTATTGGTGGTTTGTCTCTTTTATTTTTTTGGATGAATAAATTAATTCATTACCAAGAGAGAAGAATATACAAGGGGGGAATGGGGGGAGGCAATGTCACAACAAAGCTAACAAAAGATACAAATGGCTTGATCTACAGCCATATCGGCCGATACAAAAAGGAAAACAACGAAGCAAGGGCAGATGCTACCGGAGGCCAAAAGGGCGAACCTAAGGGCGAACCTAAGGGCATGGCCGAGGGGGGGATTACGGAAGGGGCAGGAGTTAAGGATATGCCTGTTCCTAAGGGAGCAAGGGACAGGTTTAGGGGGCAGGGATTGGATTTTGGAGGTAACATCAAAATAGATGGCATTCCAAATCTTGTCTAAGGAGCAAGAATTGGATGACCATCTACGAATGTTACGCTCCATCCAGATGTGGCTAATGGTGGCTGAAAAAGCTAACTTCCCATTGGTGTCACAAATGAAGGGGCCTGAAAAGGTCATGTCCACCCAAATCCATTGATGCAGTTGCACGATGGACTTAGGAAAAAAAAATCTTTTGATTTGATTTTCTTTTGTTTTAGAAACAAGTTATCTTTAAATTAGCTAGCTTCTAATTTTAGAATAGTTTCCTTTCAATTTCCATTAATTGTTTGATTTTCTTCCTTTATATTGGACATGTAACCAATGCAGAAGTTCAGTTTTTAGATTGAATGAAATTGATTTAAGTTTTTTTTGGTTGTGAACCATGGCTACCCGTGGGTGATCCCGTTCTTCCCTTTCTGAATTTCCTTCACTTCTTTTCCCTTCTGATCTTTGTTCTGTTCTCTATTTTTTTTCCTATTTCTTGCTGTTTAAATCTTGTACCTGAAAATTACTCTGTTCTGGGCGATACTTCCAGCCCTAGATTTGGAGGTTGATCTCCATTGGTACCTTTCGGAAGAAACTGAGATCTGGAGCGAAGGATGTCTTCCCTTGGGCGACATCAACCCTAGAGTCTTAACCTCAAAAGGGTCCCTTCCACTAAGAGAATCAAACCCAGTTTCTGACCTGGTTCCATACGGTTGCGCCAGATGCTGTTGCAGGCCTTTAGATCTGTCCTCTCCTGCACTATTTGAAGCCGAGCTCAACTGGGTTAGGTAGAGACTGCTGAGGCGACCCTTCATCCAGCCGACAAGAATTGGTGGATCTTTCCCTGCTGAAGCTTGCTGGTCTACCGCCTGCTATGGTTTCTATCGGGAAGAAGAAACTGGTTCTTCTTTTGTTTTAAAAGATTTATTCCTATTATTACAACTAAGCCCCTGTTCTCTATAGTTGTGACATATTATTTCCCCTACTCCTTATAATTCCAAAAAACCCCTTTTTGCTAATTTTCTATGCTAGTTTGACCCTATTAGTTATTTTCCACTCTTTTAAGTGCTTGACTGTTCCTGAATTTACAAGATTCAACCATTACCTTGAGATATTTTATCATTGTTGTGGGCCCTAAGTGATCCGATTTCAGTCTTTGGAATCCGGATCCGCATCATCCATTCTCTGTCAGAGTCCAAGATAGGTCTATTGGAGGACCAACATTTGTAAAGAACCAGTTTCTAGACTGAGGAAGAAAAGGGGCAATTGAAGAAAAGGTGGTTGATGCCTTCCAATCCAGAGGGACAGAGACAGTAAGAGAGGCATCTCCAGAGAGTGAGGCTATGGCGGGGGATGTGACCTTTGAACCAGACTAGATTGCTCTGGGGAACCAGAGGACCAAAAGATCTAATAAAGGGCCAAGCAAAGGCAGAGGAGAACATCCCATTGGATGAGGGGAGCCAGTGCAAGTGTCTTCTCTACCTCTATGCCCGGGAGGGAGTGGGGGAGAGAGGACCAGAGATAATGAAGAGGAGGAGGGGAGGGAGGGGGGACCACCCGAGAGGAGAAAGGATGTGGGACACTGAAGCAGACTTTGGAATGCCAGAGGAATAAATGATTTTGGGGGAAACCAGGGAGGATAGGATGCCGGTTGGGTGCTGGGGGTCCATCCATAAGGAGGTGGTTAGCTCGTTACCTATGGAGAAAGAAATGGCAGTGAGGGCCAAATGTCTGAGGGAGAGAATTTTCCTCCAAATCCAGGAAGCACCCGAAGGGGTGGGGACAGACCAGAGGAAATGGTCTTTGAGAAGGTAAGAGTGGACCCAGTCCACCCAAATCCCTTTCTACTTAGAAACAATTCTCTAGATGAGCTTGAGAATGCCAACAGAATTGTCCTCTTTGATTTTCCTGATGCCCAGCCCCCCTTCAGATTTAGGGAGATAGACTTTGTCCCAGCAAAGGGGGTGAAGGAATCTGGAGGCTTCGGAGCCTTTCTATAGACAGGAGCAAAAGATTCCTTCATTAGCCTTGATAGTAGAGGCAGGGAAGGAGTATATTCTAGACCAATACAGGTACTTGGATTGGAGCACAGATTGAATATGGGTGAGGTGGCTAGCATTGGAAAGCAGCCTACCTTTCCAAAGTTAGAGCTTCTTTCTGAGGAGGTCAAGCATTGGGGAATAATGATGAGCAGATAGTCTGGAAGAGATGAGAGGGAGGCCTAGATATTTGACAGGAAAGGAGTTTAAGGAGAAACGAGTTATGCCAAGAAGGTGAACCTAGGCAACAGGGGAGACACCAGAGAGAAAGAGGCTAGATTTGAGAAGGTTGATACGGAGGCTAGAGATGGATTTATAGGTATAAAGGGAATCCATAATGGAGGAAATGGAGGTAGGGTCCACTTTGGAGAAGATCATAATGTCATTCGCGAAAGCGAGGTGGGTGAGAAGAAGGGGTTTGCATTTGGGGATGGGAGAGATAAGGTGGAGGTCAGTGGTAGATTGAATGGATCTAGATAAGACTTCAAGGACAAGGGAGAAGAGGAGGGGGAAAAGAGGACATCCTTGGCGGATGCCCCCTTCCAGATTGGAAGTGCCCCGCAGGGCTGCCATTAACAGGAACAGAGAATCTGGGGGTGGAAATACAAGAGTGAATCCAATAGACGAAGGGAGGAAAGGGAAGGACATGCAGAGGAGGACAGAGGAGATGAAATTCCAGCTTAAGGTGTCAAAAGCCTTATGTATGTCTATTTTGAGGAGAGCAATAGGGGAGTGAGTTTTATGATCAAAACCACGGACCATCTCATGACAAAGCAGGATATTGTCGACAATGCTTCGACTTGTAATGGAAGCAGATTGGTTTGGGCTCACTAGGCTGTCAATGACTTTTTGGATTTTGTTGGAAAGAATCTTGGCCACAAATTTGTAGAGTAAATTGCAAAGGGAGATGGGCCTGAAGTCATTCATGGAGACAACACCCTCTTTTTTGGGGATGAGATAGAGGAAGGTATGATTGACACCACTGATCTGGTTGGGATTGAAGAAGCTACAGACATCAAGGATAAGATCCTAACGGATGATATTCCAGCAAGAGGAGAAGAACCCCATGTTAAAGCCATCCGGGCCAGGGGTAAGCTCAGAGCCGGAGGAGGATATGAACTTGGGGATGGAATTGACATTATTCCTAGCCTTGAGAGATTATGGAAGAAAGCAGAGTTAGAGTCTCCAAAGTCTAGCCATTTGATCTTGGCCTTTTGACGGAGGAAGCTTTCCTCTTGAGCAAGAAGGAGAGAGAGCTCCGAAGAGATAGATTTTTCTTCAGCCGCAAGGACAGGATTGGGGAGGTCAGATTGGATTTTGGATTGGGTGGAGAGAAGTCTATCCCGGTAGGAAGAGACACGAGAGGAGATATTGCCAAAAGTGGAGGAGTTCTAGAGCTTAAGAGAGGCCTTGACGTTCTTAAGCTTCTTGGCAAAGGCAATAAGGGGGGAGGGAAGGGTTGATGGGGATGTTCCAAGCCTCTCGCACCAATGGGGAGAAATCAGGGACTTTGGACTAAAGGATCAGAAAGGGAGGATATGGATGGAAATTGGACTGTGACCAGAGATTCCAGGAAGATCAAAGCAAGCATGAAAGGAAAATAAGTAAGCCAGGGTTCATTGACAAGAACTCTGTCCAACTTATAGGCAACCAAGAGAGACCCGGATCTTCTATTGTGCCAAAACTTGACACCGGACCACCTGAGGTCATCGAGACTAAGATCATCAATACATTTATTGAAGGAATCAATTGCATGATGATTGATGGGGTTTCCCCCATGCTTCTCGTGACCAAACTGGATGGTATTGAAGTCTCCAACAATAGCCCAGGGATTGGATCCAGTGGAGGGACCAAAAGAACGGAGATCGGACCAAAGGGAGTTACGACAAGTGGCAAGGTTGAAGGCATAGATGATGGAGAGGTAGCATATATGAGGGCCAGAGGGATGGGAAATGGATAGGTGAATGGTCTGGGCGGAGGAGGAAAGGGCTGTGATCTAGAGAAAGTTAGGATCCTAAAGGATCTAGATTCTCCCATTGGGACTATGAAGGTAATTAGAGATGTGTGACCAAGACGGGGCAATGGTGGAGATAACACGCGTAGCATTAGCTTCAAGAACTCTTATTTCCAGGAAACAACAGAGATTAGACTTGGAGGCATGGATGCAGGATCGGATGTTAGCTTGTTTGGACGAGGAGTTGAGGCACTGCACATTCCACACAGTCCAAGGAATCATAATTAGTTGGAGGAATTGGGCAACATTTGCTCAGAGGAGCTGGCCTGGGATCTGGAAGTAGAGGGGGTGGATCTGAGAGTCGATCTTCGGGTATATACGACTACAGGGGAGGCCTTGGTGGTGGTTGTGGATTTGGTGGTGTTGGATGAGGTTTTTTTTTTTCTTTTATTTTGCTTGCTGTGGGTGGAGGGGGCTGAGTTTGAAGTGTTGGCCAGGATGTAGGGAGTGGGAGTATGGTTGGGATGGGAAGCAGGGGCATCATTTAAATGGTCAGCCAGAGGGGCTAGTCCAGTAGCAAGGCCAATAGGAGATCTCTTATTGTTGATACTACTTCCAGAAGCAAATGCTTTGCATGTGGGCATAGTCGAGGCCTACTCAGGGAGAGAGCAGGGGGCAACATTAGCGTGAGGATCCAAGTGACCTTCAGAATAAGGGAACTGTGTCAGGAGTTCTTCACAATTTGCAAGCACGATGGGAGCAGTGTTTTCTTTGTAGTTGGTGGAGACGAAGGGACCTTCCAAGGTCAGGCGGGGGCTGGAGAGGTTGCAGAGGCCTTCTAAGGCTAGCGAGGGAGCAGCAGTGGAGATAAACGTCAGTGATGGTGAAGTGCAAATGCCATGCGGGCAGGTGGCAAAGGCAAAAGCATCAACAGTGGTGGTAGAAGCATCCAGAGCGACAACAGGGGGACAAGCAACGGTGGAGATTGAAGTAGCTTTGGATAAGGCAATAGTAGTAGGCAAGCAGTTGACCATGGCAGTGACGACGGAGTTGACTATCGAGCATGGTGGATACGCATCGGAAGTGGGCAGAGGCACTTCCAGCGATTGGCTTTGGTAACAGCAAACAGGGGTAGCATTGGGCGGAGGAGGGGTTATCGGTTTATGAAAAGGAGTGGTGGATGGGTCGGGTCGAGAGATGGGTAAGGATGGTTGGGAGGAGAAATGAGTCAGGTTGTAGAGATTTCCCAGATACAACGGGTGGTCCAGAGGAAATTTTGAAAATTTGTTAAGGAGGTGAATTGGGAGAAACTGGTTTAATAGGATGAAGGGTGGTTCAAGATTAGCTTGGTTTGGTTCGAGAGGGGTGGTTTGGTTCAAGTGAGGAGGGAGACAAAATGGAGAGATTAGGGCACGAGGATGAGTTGTTCGTAGGAGGAGCAACAAAAGGGAGGGGAAGCAGGGGAGGAAGGTAGGGTTTGGGGATCTGAGTAGGGGGATCAACGGCAAGAGGTAGGCCGGCCTGGCAGTCGAGAGGGCGAGACATCAAAATGAAAAGAGTCAGAGTTGGATCAGCAGCTGATCTTTCAGGCAGAGGACAAGGAGACATAGCTTCGCTTTTTAACATCGTAAGGACCTAGATTGGGTTAATACCATCGGACAAAGGCCTCGAGGAAGGACCATTGGACAAAGGCTTCAAGACCATTGCCGGCGCAGGAGTAGGGGTTGATTCAGGTGCTAGAGCACGGCGGTTCCATTTCTGTTTGTGTCTCTTGAAGGATTAAGCCTTGAAGGTGTCATATTGAGGATCATCGGCAGCAATACTTGAGTCCATAGTGTGGTTAGGAATTCTCGGGGGAGCTGGAACATAACATTTTTTTGCACAGAGGGATGTCTGATGTCCGAAGCATTTACATACCGAGCAGGTAGGGGGAACCCAATCATACTTGACTGCTTGAACAAAGGAAAAACTTTCTCCATCAGTGATTATGATAGAGCTTGGCAGGGGCTGATCCGCTTGGACTTTAACACAAATTCCTACAAAAGATAATCGGTCCATCAACTTAGTTCTTTTGTCAGAGTACAAAGGCTTTCCGATGAGAGATCCGACCAGACTGAGACCTTTAACATACCAAAAAATGAAGGGGAAGGTTGGGGAAGACAACCCACAGTGGGATGGAGGTAGGTTCCGATTTGTTAAAAGTAGTATGTTTATCCCAATTTCTAAGGAAGATCGGTTTCTTCCCAACAAACCAGGGCCCTCCATCAATGGCTTTTGTTTTGTCAGAATCAGAATCGAAGTTGAAGATGAAAATACCGTTGTCCAGTAAGGAAGCTTTCATGATAGAGAAAGGAGGTCGGTTGCTAAGAAACGAACAGATCACACAATTTTTCCATTTAGATATCTCAGACTCTAGAAAACCAGGCGGACAAAGGGCAACGGGGGAAGAGTTTTGAAAAAGAGGAGGGTGGTAGTAGAGTGAGTGACCAGTGGAAGGAGAGGTGTAGGAGGAGGATGCCGGGGCAGAGGGAGGGGAAGGTGAAGTAACGACAGTGCACCAGGAACGAAGGAAAGGGGGAGGGGGTTGGAAGGGACAAGGCTGCAAGTGATTTGGAGGGGGCAAAAGGGTTCTCGGAAGGGGAAGGGGAGGGATCGACGGCAAGAGCTGTTGGTGGGGGAGGGTCATTAGTTCATCAGGAGCAATTTGTTTTGTCTTGCTTTCTTGATAACAATCAGGTAGTACCAAATTAAATTTGAATATAATCCAATTTTTTCATCTGTCTCTTTTATTGATTGTCATTCTCAGACTACTTGGGTTTATATGATGCGAACCAAGGGCAAGACCTTCTGTGCTTTCAGCAATTTCTCCATATGGTTTATACTCAGTTCGATGCTACCATTAAGATTCTTCAAAGCGACAATGGCCGGGAGTACTTTGAAAGGTCCTTTCAAGCTTACCTTTCCAATCATGGGATGATTCATTAAACTAGTTGTGTGGATACTTCGGCTCAGAATGGGGTTGCTAAGCAAAAGAATCGCCACCTTTGTGAGGTAGCACGCTCTCTTATGTTTGAGATGCATGTTCCTCCCCAGTACTGGAGCGGCACAATTCTCATTGCTGCCTTTCTTATCAACCGAATGTCCATGCCTTCCGTTGCTTTTCTTGTTCCTCCTAAGGTATTCGGTAGTGTTTGTTATGCTCGCGATCATCATCCTCATGGAAAGTTTGATCCTCGTGGTTTCCGATGCATTTTTTTGGGATATGCTCCTACTCAGAAAGGCTATCGGTGTTTTCATCCTCCTACTCGGCATTGGTTTGCGATTATGGATGTTGTCTTTCATGAATTTGCGTCATACTACACTGGGACACCTCTTCAGGGGGAGTCCCCTTCCATTGTGGAAGATGTGCTACCGTCTCTTAAAATTGCTATCCTTGCTATATCCCGTTTCAGGGGGAGAGTGACACTCCTACTTCTCCTTGGCCGGAGATGTGTGTATAGTCGCAGAAAGCAGACTCAGACCACTGCACATCTAGCATCTACCCTACCATGCCAGTTGTCTCCTCTAGAGCCTGATCTTGTCCCCTCGGACCTTGGTAATTCTCCTTCTCCTTTTGTTGATCAGTCTCTTGAGTTGCCTATTGCTGTTCGTGAAGGCATTAGGTCTTGTACATTACATCCTATTGCTAAAACCGTTTCTTATGACTCACTCTCTCCTCCCTACTATAGTTTTGTGTCTTCTCTTTCCTCTGTGTCCATTCCTCATACCTGACAAGAAGCGAGTGCAGACTCACAATGGCAGGCAGCTATGGTTGAAGAGATGTAGGCTCTGAAGAAGAATAACACATGGGATCTGGTGTGTCTTCCCTCACAAAAGAAGACAGTTGGGTGCAAGTGGGTCTTCATAGTAAAACAGAAGGCTGATTGTACAATGGATTGGTACAAGGCCAGACTTGTTGCCAAAGGCTTCACACAGATTTATGAGATTGACTACCAGGAGACTTTTTCTCCAGTTGCTAAAATGAACAAAATTCGTGTTATCTTGGATTGTGCCGCCAACTTAGATTAGGATCTCTAGCAGTTAGATGTGAAGAATGCCTTCCTTCATGGAGAAATTGAGGAAGTGTATATGGACATTCCTCCTGGGTTCACCTGCTCCAAAACCCAAGGGAAGGTATGCAAGGTGAAGTGTGCTCTGTATGGGCTAAAGCAATCCCCTTGTGCTTGGTTCGGACGTTTCCATAAGGCTATGGTTGCTATAGGTTACTCTCAAAGCAATGCCGACCACACTCTGTTCATTAAGAGATATGGTGGGAAGATTGCTATCCTAATTGTTTATGTAGATGATATTGTTGTTACTGGTGATGATTTGGCAGAATCTCTTGCCTCAAGAGATACTTGAGTGAGGAATTCGAGATCAAAGATCTAGGACAACTTCGTTATTTGCTCGGCATTGAAGTTGCCAGGTCTTCTCATGGGATCTACTTGTCTCAGCGGAAGTATGTGCTTGATCTTTTCTTTGAGACAGGCATGTTGGGGTGTAAACTGGCAGACACTCCTATTGAAGCTAATGGTCACCTGAGTAGTAGGGAAGGTGATCCTATGGATAATGGGAGATATCAGAGGTTAGTGGGGCGGTTGATCTATCTCTCTCATACACACCTTGACATAGCATTTGCCGTCAGCTTGGTTAGTCAGTACATGCATGATTTCTACTCGACTCACATGGAAGATGTGCTGCTTATTCTCCGGTACTTAAAATTTGCCCTGGGACGTGGCATCCTTTTTTCTCCTCATGATCACCTTAGGGTGGAGGCCTTCACAGATGCAGATTGGGTAGGTTCCCTTGATGACCGCAGGTCTACTATTGGTTATTGCACCTTTGTTGGTGGTAACCTTGTTACATGGAGAAGCAAGAAGCAAGCCATGGTTGCCCGTTCAAGTGCTGAAGCAAAGTTCTGTGCTATGGCACATGGCATTTGTGAGCTCCTATTGCTTCATGGTCTTCTCACTGATTTGGTTGTTTCTGCCACCCTTCCTATAAAGCTCTTTTGTGATAGCAAGTCTGCCATTAGTATTGCTCACAACCCTGTCCAGCATGATCTAACCAAGCATGTGGAGATCGATCGACACTTTATCAAAGAGAAGCTGGATATGGGCCTTATCACTGTGCCTTTTGTTCCCAGTAATGAACAACCGGCTGATGTATTTACTAAAGGTCTTAGTGATAAGGTTTTTCATTCTATTATTTGCAAGTTGGGCATATGTGATATCTATGCACCAACTTGAGGGAGAGTGTTGTAATAATGGGTTTTATGGGTTTTAGGGAAAGTGTCAGTTACCAAACGGACCCTAAGGGGTTTAATAGTCTTTGTAATTCTCTAGAACCTTCTCTCCATTGTTATAAATAAAGAGGGCCAGTGTCATATTAGACACAAGTCATTACCCCATTCAACATATTTCAACCCCCAGCTTTGATGTTTGATCTTCACTTTGATGAGTTTTAATGCAAATTTTTGCTTGTTCAATCACTTCTTGATGCAGTTCGTGGCCAGAAGGAAGAGAAAGATGAGAGTTTTACCGCGATTTGGTCTGATTCATCATTGAACCAATTTTTGACCCAAACCAACCCATGAGATTGGAGGTTTCTGTTTTCCTTAAAACCAGAATCGTGGGGGATCTAGGTAGGGTAGTATTTTCTTTATTGTTAATTTATTTCTTTATCCTATTGGTTTACTTTATTAGAGTTCAATATCTAACAGGTTATTCCTATTACAACATACGTATGGAGGGTGTTTCCTTAGTTGAATTAATTTCTGTTTTAGAGTGACATTACGAGTCTTTAATCTCCCTCTTTATGATTGGGGCCATCACCTGCAGTCTTTACCAATTAGTGTTCCAGTGAGGAGATATGGTGCAAGTTGAAGTTCTTAAAAGGAAGGGAGGGCAAAAATAGCTTTAGTTGAAGTAACAAGAGAACTTTGCTCATGATTTAATGTAAGAAATGACACTGAGTGGAGGTGTAGAACTAAATTGCACAGCTAACCCCAAGTAATTAGGGTGAGGCTTTGTTGAGTTCTCTGTCTTTCTCTTGTTAATTGTTATCTGGTTGTCCTTAAAGAGATTTTATAGATCAGATGATTATAATTGTCTAATGGAACAAAGATTTCACTTGGGATATGTATCAATTGGTGACTGTTGTCTGGTGGTCCATCTATGCTCTGTTGCCTGTTGTTATACTGCTGTGGCAATCTAATTATGTGCCGCTAGAACTGACAAAAAGTATTTTAATGGATCTTGTGCGTGTTTCCATTTTCTTTTTCCATGTTAATATTGGGCTAAAATTGCAGAAGCATGGTTTATGATTCCTCCATGGGCACTTGCCTTCATGCACTGCACTCTAGTTGCCCAGATGATGTTGTTGAGTTCACAGCGGGGGATTTAATCAGTATTTTTCCTAAATCAATACAGAGCACTGACAGCCCTGAGCTTAAGGTTAGTGAGCACCTGGTTTGTATATTAGAGAATCATGTTATGTTAACTTACACATTTCTGTCTGCTCCTGTGTAGTTGATACAAGTTGAGAGATTAGTTCCCTAAAGAGGATAATGATTTCTTTGATTTTTGCAGGTTGCAATGTGTAGTGCATACATAAGGGTAGCCAAAACCTGCCCCCCTCATATATGGAAGCCAGAAACCCTTGTCAACATGCTCTGTTTTGCAGAACCTTGCTTGGCTTTGATAGATTGCATACGAGTAGCCATATGTATACTAGGTCCTGATCGAGTTGGTGGAGTGATTAATAATGGTACTGTGGGGGCTCCAAGTGCAGGAATTGAGAGCTCAAGGGTTGGAGAGAAGAGGCCTGCTAAGGGCCAGGAAAATTTGAAGATTAAGCGCCAGAAAATAGACGAGGGAACACTGGTTTGCAATGCTAATGTTCTGACATCGGAAGAACCTACTTCTATATTTACATGTGAAGAAGACAAAGAGTGTGCAGATTGTATGCAGGGATTGCTTCTTTCATATGTTGACCTTCTAAAACCTAACAGCACTAAAACTAACTGTTTGAGACCAGAAACTGCAATAACAAGTCTTAGCATGCTTTGCCTTGTGTTTTGCAACTACCCTCAGACCAGTCTTTCTCTGTGCATCGTTCAGCAAATGCCTGCTTGGATTCCTTGGATACTTAAGCAGGTTTTCTGTTATTCTTTTCGAGCTTGTATTTATTTATTTATTTTTTTTTTTTTTGGGG
>NC_056560.1:22945174-22977719 GCF_013358625.1 Macadamia integrifolia | reverse complement strand
GGGTGGGCGTGGGGGTGTTATAGAACTAGTATTTTAATGATCTCACCTTCTATTTCTTGGTGATTTGTTTCACTTTTCTGTTTCGTTAAATTGGTAATTGCTTCTTGCAGACAAAGGAAAGAAGTACTGTTACATTTGATCTATCCATTTATTTGGAAGCAGTCCATAGCATGTTGCTTTTGCAAAGTAAGACTAACCACTTCATTTTGTTCCAAAATGACATGAAGTTAATGCCTTATTATTTTAATTAAAACTCTGAAACCATCTTGTTATTTTTCAACAATCCCTAGAAGTTTTATTTTGAATTTTCAAAAAATGAAAAATAAATGGGAGCAGCGCTTTCTTGAAAGAATTCTAAATGGGGCCAAAAAATATTTATTTTTGTTCCCAAAACAAAAAATGATATCTAAGCAATTTCTTCCCCCCTTCCCTCTTTTTTCTGAACATCTAATGAGAGTTTCTCAAGATTAGACTCTTAACTAGTTATAGGGGTTACATTAATAAGGGAAAATTTGTTTTGATGATGATGATGCTGATAATGAACTGCTTCCTGGTTTAGATTTATCCCTCATTCTCCTTTAAGCTTGATATTTTGCATTCTATTCAGTATCTAAAGTTTTTATTTTTTGTTTTTAGGTTCCCTCCCCTTGGAGAATAAGCTTTTCAGAAACACAGGGCTTGATGTGGATCTTACAAATTTTGTTCTAAAGCTTCCATGGACCCATTCCCATGTCGTTGCACAAGCTCATCATCTATGGAAGATGAAGTGCCTTTCTATTCAAGTTCTTTCCAAAATTGGAGTGAGATTAAAATGTGAAGGAGATCTTGAGGTCTTGGATTTGGCTCTTCATGATGAAGTCGAAGAGGTTAGAGCCGAAGCTGTTATTTCTTTGCCAATGATTGTCATCTGGTCAGGTCTTGGTCTCCTGGCTGATATCTTCAGAAGGCTAGAGTAAGTGAATCATTATAATACACAATCCTTAGTAAAGATTCTAGATTAAACAACACAACAACTACAACTACTCAGCCTTATCCCAACTAAATGGGGTCGGCTACATGGATCCTTGCCCTCCAATCAGCTCTATTAAACGCCAAAATTCAAGATTAAATCAATAAGAATTACTAGGAAGTTATTAATAATTTGTTGTATGCTTTGAAAAGTAATTTGAAGTCTGAGATTGAAAATTGTACTAAAAATTACAACGGGGTCTCCAACAATAACGTCATGGAATTTCCTTTTGTATATACCATGCAGACAGTGGTAATTGAAGTTCCAAAGCTGCATAATTAACTTGAAAGCATCCATGAAAATGTATCATTGAAAAGGTTAGAGAAGGATTGTCGTCAAAGTCAAATCATAATCTTCTGCTTCTATTTAGAATTACTTGAACTTTTTGTTCTATTTATCTTTCAATCTGCCTCTAGGCAAGTTAAAGCATATAAAGAGTGAAAAGCCTCAGATGTTTTAGTCTGAGGTGGCATTTTCTATGTTATTTTATCTGCTTCAGTCACTCATTTACTGATTTCCTTCCAGGTAGCAGTTAGCACTATAGCCGAGCCAATAAAAAAAAAAAGAACGTTTGATCTTCCAATCAATCCATACCTTACCTTTCTCTCAAAAATGACTCCACTTTTCTCCTTAAAATAAATAACATTAAATATTGGAGTTCATTTCTTCATATTTATTAAGATGGTGTTTATTATGACTTTGTTCATGGCCTGAGGCTGTGAAGTGATGATCCTTTCGGGGCAACTATTTCTCTCTGTAATTGAACATGGATATATAAGAACTCTATAGGCATATTCTTGAATGTCAAACTGTGAATGGTAGGAAGAGTTGATCCTTATCAAGTGTGCACATTTTTTTTTTTTGGATGATTAAATAATTCATTACCAAGAGGAAGAATATACAAAGGGAGGGGGGAAGTGGAAGAGCCAAAGAGCACAAAGCCCAAGAGGAGGTCAAAGGCCAGGGGGCTCAACAAAAGGGGGGGGGACATCAATTGGGGGGGGAGATGATGGAAGGAGGAAGACCACAGGAGACAACAATGAGCCTGTTCCTTGGGGTATTTCGAACCAGACTGTGACAAATAGAGCCAATGTTGGAGCTTACATTGAAGATGGCATTCCGAATCTTGTCCAAAGAACGAGAGTTGGAAGTCCATCTTCGGAGATTGCGCTCCATCCAAATATGGTTGATCGCAGTTGCAAAGGTGAGCTTCCCTATAGTATTGAATATGGTAGAACCGCCAAAAGTCTTATCTATCCATATCCACTCTCTAGACGAAGGGAGGGTAGTTCTAGGGGATGGCTAAATGGATCTGAGAGCCTTCTTCCAGATAGAAGAGGAGAAGGGGCAAGAGAACAAAGATGATCAACATCTTTAGTACCATTCCAACATAGGCAGAAAGAGGGGGGAACCTGGATGTGCTGGTGGATGAGGAAAGATTGGGTAGGGAGGTAACTGGAGAGGGCACGCTAAACAGTGAAGTTGTGGCGGGGATATGGCCTTCGAACCAGACGGTTTTATGGCAAGGAACGAGTGGGGTCTTGATATCAACAAATTCTCAAGCAAAGGCTGAGGTGAAGGACCTATAGAGGAGGGCGTCCAAAGGATCTTATCTTCCCTTCTTCGGTGCCCGAGAGGGATGGGCAGAGCCGTATAAAATCAGACAGAAGTCCGAGAGGGGGTGGAAGGGGAGGGGACCAGCCATTATGGGAGAGGATGGAAGAAACAGAGCAGATTTGGGTAACCTCGAGGAGCAAATGGCTCTGGGATGGACCAAATTGACAAGGATAGTAGATGGGTGCCAGGGATCAAGCCAAAGGGAGAGGAGGAGATATTGCCAATAATATAGGAGAGGCCATTGAGGGCAGAAGGCCTAGAGCTGAGAATAGTCTGCCAGATCCATGAAGCATCTGAGGAGGGTGCAATAGAAAGTCATTTTTGAGGGGGAGGGGGAGGGGGAGGGGGAGGGAGAGGGGAGGAGTAGATTTAAGAGACCCAGATGCTGCGGTGTTTGGAGGCAATTTTTCATATGAGTTTCGGGATGCCGACGGAGTTGATTTCATTTATAGATCTCAAGCCAAGGCCACCTTCAGCCTTGGGGGAGCAGACTTTAGAATTAGACCAATTGGTGGGGTGAAGGAATTTGGAGGATTCAACTTCTTCCAGAGCAAGGAGCAAAGAAGGGAATCGATGGCTTTGGATGTGGAAGAAGGGAGGGAAAAAATGCTAGACCAGTAAAGGTACAAGGATTGGAGGACTGACTTGATGAGGACAAGGCGACCAACATAAGAATGGAGCTTACCTTTCCAGAGCTGAAGCTTTTTCCTAATCAAGTCAAGGATGGGAGCACAATGGTGAGAGCAAAGAGCCTGGAGGAGATGAGGGGAAGGCCCAAGTACTTGACTGAAAGGGAGCTCAGGGAGAAGTCCGAGATGGCTAGAAGATGGGCTTGACGGGAATCAGATATTCCAGAGAGGAAGATGTTGGATTTTAGGAGGTTGATGCGGAGGCCAGAGAGAGATTTGAAGAGGAGGAGAGAGGACATAATGGAAGAGATGGATCGGGGATCAACTTTGGAAAATATCATGAGGTCATCAGCGAAAGCGAAAGCGAAAGCGAAAGCGAAAGTGAGGTGCACCTCAAGCGGACAATTGAGGTGCACCAAGTCAGGGTTTTGAAAAACTAGCTCCAGCCTGAGATCTCGAACTGCCAACCCTAGCTAGTGTTGGATTCGTTAGCGAGGGCAGTCAGGGTATAAATAGGTAAGTTTTATATGGGGGAAATAACAGATACAAGGGTAAACATATAATTTTCTTATTTTTGTAAGTCAATAATAGATTAAGGATAAAGGATCGACTGCTCTCCAACTCTTTTCTCCCACCATCATTTCTGCTTCACTTCTTCCTCTCTCCTTTGGTTCTACTTTCATCTCTCTCTAAACTCTATGTTGGGAATAATCCCACGTTGGAAAACTCTAGGACCTTGGATGACTTCATATACCGGTTGGGCTCCTCCACCTAATAGCTTGAGTTTTTGGTTTGGACACTTCAACAGTTAGTACTTTGGCTGGGAAATCCCAGCCTATCCAGGCTCATCAGAGCCCAACCCTAGACCAAGACCAAGACCAAGACCAAAATGCCTGTCTGGGTCTGGGTAGCCCAACCTACTGTGCACGTATGTGTATAACTCAATTAAAAAATAATTGTGTGGCCATGATAGAAGACTCTAAGAAGCCTTGACAGAAGCTTGTGAGCAACTTAACTACTGCACCACAATCCCAATATTCATTATCTTTTACTAAGAATAATATATGCATATATTACAGTACACACACACCTTAACTCTTCAGCTACATGATAGTCAGGCTCATTGAAGCTTGGCTCAACCAGAGGCCTCAGCTTAAATTCAGCCCAGCCCATCCCAGCCCAAATTTGGGCTGGCATTTCTCAGCTGAAGCCTAACCCATGGGCTGGAAATCTGTCCCAGGCCCAGAAAAAATCAGGCGGACCCAATTCGGTCTCAGTTTGGCATCATAAAAAATGCTACTTAATCCTGATTTATCTTTGTACATGGATTTGTTCTAACTTATTTTTGTGGCTTAATTTGCAGGTTCCTAATGGAAGAAAGGCATGACCAAGTGAATAAGATCATTCCCTTGTCAATTGGATACTTGGCATGCCTTTATGGATCTTATAATGCCATTGATGATGAGGACAGAGTTGGATGCAGATTGATCTTAAGTGGTGACAGTCGGGCAGAGCATCAGACACAGGATAATCTCTTGCGAGGATTTTGTTGCCCAACGTGTGACAAAAGAGTAATATGTGGTCATGAGAGAGATCCTAAAATTATTTTTCTGCCCGACTTGCATAGCATAGAGGCTGGTTTGTGCTTCAATTTTTTTAATATACAGTCTCTTTTTTTTAAACTTCTGTTTGATGATTCATCTGAAGAAGTTCAAGTTGCATGTGTGGGCATCCTTCCACGGATCCTCATGCATGGGACAAGAGATATTCTGTTTCAAACAAGGTCTCAATGGATTCAGTGTATTGAAGTTCTGCTCCTTCATAGAAAGAAGGCTGTAAGAGAAGCGTTTTGTGGGCAGATTAGTTGCTTCCTTGAGGACTCTATCTTGAACTGTTTATTTATGGATGGGGAGGCTTCAAATAAAACAAAAGAACAGAAATTTTTAGACAAAATAAAACATGCTTTGGTGGAAGCCGAAGATGCTCAGCTGTTTGAGACACTTTTGGAATCAACTGCAGAAATTATGAATGCAGTTGATGTCCACATGCAACTTTTCTTCTTTGCACTTATTCTATTGGTTGATCAGCTTGATAATCCACATTTGGCTGTGAGAATAACCGCAACAAAGTTAATACAGAGATCCTGCCACTTCCATCTCAAGGGAGGATTTGAACTGCTACTTTCCAAAGTTGTTCATATTCGTAATGCACTGTTTGATTATTTATGTGCTAGGCTGTTGAGCCGCCCAATAATGGTCAGAGAATTTGCAGAAACTGTTGTTGGTGTTGAGATTCAAGAACTGGTCAAGAAAATGGTTCCTGTTGTTCTTCCAAAGCTAGTGGTCACTCAGCAAGATAATGATGAAGCGGTTCTTATCTTACATGAGTTGGCTAAGTATTTGAACATGGATATGGTGCCACTGATAGTTAATTGGCTACCAAAAGTGCTTGCCTTTGCTCTTCTTCATGCTGACAGAAAAGAGTTATCCTCTGCCTTGCAGTTATACCATGTTCAGACTGGATCTGACAACCAAGAAATTTTTGCAGCTGCATTACCTGCACTGCTCGACGAACTTGTGTGCTTTCTTGGTGATGGTGATTCAGACGAGACTAACAAAAGGTAGAACACTCAGTACCAGTAAGGCAATATCTAAGATGGAACTTGCTCAGTGGACTACCAAAAATTATTTATTTTTTGCTCTGCACATGAAATCTACTGATACATGCATATGTAAACATTCAATCTGAAAATGTCAGGCACGATTATGTTGATTGTTATTTTTTTTTCTGCAGAAAGGTTGATTGTTCATATGCAAACATACAACCTCAAAATGTCAGGCTTGTTTATGTTGATTGTTACCTTTTTCTGCAGAAATGTTAAAATTTGTTTTTTGTTTGTTTACAGATTAAAAAGAGTCCCTCAGATGATACAAGAAGTTGCTAGAGTTCTTACAGGCTCTGATGATCTTCCTGGGTTTTTAAGGAATCATTTTGTTGGCCTTCTTAACAGCATCGATAGGAAGATGCTTCATGTAGAAGATCTACTGCTGCAGAAACAGGCCTTGAAACGCATAGAAATGCTGATTGAAATGATGGGTTCTCACGTAAATACTTTTGTGCCAAAAGTCATGGTTCTTCTTAGGCATGCCATTGAAAAAGAAATGCTCCACAGCGAGGGTCTCTCAGTCTTGCATTATTTCATCAGACAGTTGATACAGGTATCTCCATCCAGCATTAAACATGTAATCTCTCAGGTCTTTGCAGCCCTTATTCCTTTCTTGGAGCGATATAAAGAAAATCCTTCTTTACAATTGAATAAAGTTGTCGAGATCTTGGAAGAACTTGTGGTTGAGAACAGGGTTCTCCTAAAGCAGCATATCCGGGAGCTTCCTCTGTTGCCAAGCATTCCTGTCCTAGCTGAAGTAAATAAAGTTATACAAGAAGCACGGGGTTCAATGACATTGAAAGATCAACTCCGAGATCTTGTTGATGGTCTGAATCATGAGAGCTTAAATGTGAGGTATATGGTGGCCTGCGAACTGAGCAAACTGTTGAACCTAAGATGGGCAGATGTCACAGCCATTATAGCTGGGGAAGCTGGTTCAGATCTGGATGTTCTGAACTCTTTAATTGCATCATTACTTAGGGGGTGTGCAGAAGAATCAAGGACTGCAGTGGGACAGAGGCTGAAGTTGGTCTGTGCTGATTGTCTGGGAGCGCTTGGTGCTGTGGACCCTGCAAAAGTGAAGGGGTTTCCATGTCAACGCATGAGGATTGAATGCTCAGATGATGACCTCATCTTTGAATTGATCCACAAGCATCTAGCTAGGGCATTCAGGGCTGCATCTGATACGATTGTCCAAGATTCTTCTGCGTTGGCCATACAGGAACTGCTAAAGATTGCAGGTTGCGAGCCATCACTTGATGAGAATGTTGCAGCTTCAACATCACAAACACGGAAGGGAAAGGAACCTCTGAAGCCCCCCCTGTCTGGCATTAGGATCACAAATGACTGCAACGAGATGAATAATAGGGGTCAGAGATTGTGGGACCGTTTTTCTAACTATGTTAAAGAGATTATTGCTCCATGCCTGACCTCAAGATTTCAACTGCCAAATGTGTCTGATTCTTCATCTCTGGGCCCAATCTACCGGCCTTCAATGTCGTTCAGGAGATGGATATTCTTTTGGATCAGAAAGTTGACTGCGCATGCAACTTCTCGTGCAAGTATTTTTAATGCATGCCGAGGTATTGTACGACATGACATGCAAACAGCGATGTACCTGCTGCCCTATTTGGTTCTCAATGTTGTTTGCCACGGTACTGAGGAGGCACGCCATGGTATAACAGAGGAAATACTTTGTGTCCTCAATGCCGCAGCCTCAGAAAACAGTGGGGCTGTGGTCCATGGAATTATTGGTGGCCAAAATGAAGTTTGCATTCAAGCTGTGTTCACTCTTCTTGATAATCTTGGGCAGTGGGTGGATGATGTCAAACAGGAAATTGCTCTTTCTCAGTCTATTCATTCTTCTGTTTCTAAGCAACAAACAGTCAAAACAAATGGTCAAACTATGGATCCTTTGAGAGTTCCAGATCAACTCTTGATTCAGTGTAATAATGTCTTGGAACTGTTGGGTGCAATTCCAAAGGTTACCCTTGCCAGGGCTTCTTTTAGATGTCAGGCTTATGCGAGGTCTTTAATGTACTTTGAGTCACATATAAGGGGGAAGTCAGGCTCTTTCAATGCAGTAGCTGAGAGAAGTGGTGACTTTGAGGATGAAGATGTGTCGTTTCTGATGGAGATATACAGTGGCTTGGATGAGCCTGATGGCCTATCTGGCTTGGCACATCTTCGGAAATCATCAAGCTTATATGACCAGCTCTTAATCAACAAAAAGGCAGGCAACTGGGCAGAAGTCTTGACTTCCTGTGAGCAGGCTTTACGAATGGAACCCATTTCAGCACAGAGGCATTCAGATGTGCTTAACTGTTTGCTAAATATGTGCCACCTTCAGGCCATGGTTACTCATGTAGATGGCCTAATATCAAGGATTCCTCAGTACAAAAAGACTTGGTGTATGCAAGGGGTGCAGGCAGCTTGGAGACTTGGCAGGTGGGACCTAATGGACGAATACCTTTCTGGGGCTGATGAAGAAGGTATACTCTGTACTGGTGCTGAGAATAATGCTTCCTTTGACATGGATGTAGCCAAGATTCTCCAGGCAATGATGAAGAAAGACCAGTTCTCTGTTGCTGAGAAAATTGCCCAGTCTAAACAAACTTTACTTGCACCTCTGGCTGCTGCTGGCATGGACTCCTACATGCGAGCATACCCAATTGCAGTGAAGCTCCACTTGCTACATGAACTGGAAGACTTTCATGCTCTCCTTTTCAATGAATCTTTCTTGGAGAGAGCATTCCATTTAGATGACTCAAGATTCTCAAAAATGGTAGAAAACTGGGATAATCGGCTTAGATTTACACAACCATCTCTCTGGGCAAGAGAGCCACTATTGGCTTTCAGGAGGCTGGTATTTGGTGCTAGTGGCCTCAGCACACATGTTGGAAGCTGCTGGTTACAATATGCAAAGTTATGTCGTTCTGCTGGCCATTATGAGACAGCCAATCGGGCAATCTTAGAAGCCCACACTTCAGGTGCACCCAATGTGCACATGGAGAAGGCTAAGCTTCTTTGGGACACCAGACGATCTGATGGTGCCATTGCAGAGCTACAGCAATCCCTTTTGAACATGCCTGTTGATGTTGTTGGTTCTGCTGCAAGTTCATCAATTAGTAGCCTTTCACTGGTCCCACTGAACCAAGCTTCTGCTTCTACTATTCAAGCTTCAAGTGATACTGGAGTTGTTGCCAAGACCCTCCTCTTATATTCAAGATGGATCCATTACACTGGCCAGAAGCAGAAAGAAGATGTGATAAATCTATATACCAGAGTGAGGGAACTGCAGCCGAAGTGGGAGAAGGGATACTTCTATATTGCTAAGTACTATGAAGATGTGCTTGCTGATGCCAGAAAGAGACAGGAAGAGAACCTTGAACCAGGTTCAAGAATTGGTGTACCAACTTATGTTGTTGCAGCTAATGTAAATTCAAATACTGAGAAGGCTTGGTGGTCTTACCTCCCTGATGTGATGCTATTTTATGCCAAGGGGCTTCATAGGGGCCACCGAAATCTCTTTCAAGCACTTCCAAGGTTGTTGACCTTGTGGTTTGACTTTGGGAGCAAATATCCCAGAGCTGGTTCATCATCTAATAAAGATTTGAAAACAGTACATGGGAAGGTAAAATTTCACTGCTATGATGGTTATTAAATTTATTTTATTTCTATAGTATCTGAAGCCAGGATTACATTTGTTCTTTACTTATCTATCCAGTTCTTTTATTTCAGGTTATGAGCATCATGCGAGGCTGCTTTAAGGATTTGCCAACATATCAGTGGCTAACAGTTCTGTCTCAGTTGGTTTCTAGAATTTGTCATCAGAATGAAGAAATTGTGCGGCTTGTCAAACTTATCATTACCTCCGTTCTCCGTGATTATCCACAGCAAGCTCTTTGGATTATGGCAGCAGTTTCAAAGTCTACAGTTCCTGCAAGGCGAGAAGCAGCTGCTGAGATCATGCAAGCTGCACGTAAGGGGTCACACCAAGGAAATGATGGAAGCAATTTGTTTGTTCAGTTTGGTAGCCTGATTGATCATCTCATTAGATTGTGCTTCCATGCGGGTCAGCCAAAGGCAAGGACCATCAACCTCTCAACTGAGTTTAGTGCCTTGAAGCGGATGATGCCACTGGGAATCATAATGCCCATCCAAGAAGCTCTTACTGTCACTCTACCAACATATGATACAAACATTACTGACCAACTAAAGTTTGGTATATTCTCAGCCACAGATATTCCTACCATATCAGGAATAGCTGACGAGGCGGACATCCTTTCATCTCTTCAGAGGCCCAAGAAGGTAAGTCTTATTAATGTTACTTACAGTTTTTATTCATTTTGTTACATATTTGCTTCTCATATTTTTGTTTGTTCACATTCTTAGGAAGACAGAAGCACCCTTAATGATACCCCATTAATAATACTTCCAATTTCTCATTTATTCCAACTGTTTTATGTCTTTTTGTTTTCTCAGGTTATTTTTCTTGGTAGTGATGGTGTTGAACGTCCTTTCCTCTGCAAACCAAAGGATGACCTCAGGAAAGATGCACGCATGATGGAATTCACTGCAATGATAAACCGTCTACTGTCCAAATACCCTGAGAGCCGCCGGAGGAAGCTCTATATCCGCACGTTCGCTGTAATCCCACTAACAGAAGACTGTGGTATGGTAGAGTGGGTGCCACACACTTGTGGATTGCGAAATATACTTCAGGACATCTATATAACATGTGGGAAATTTGATAGGCAGAAGACAAACCCTCTGATTAAGCGGATATATGACCAGTGTCAGGGTAAGATGCCGGAAGATGAGATGCTGAAAACTAAAATCCTTCCAATGTTCCCTCCGGTCTTCCACAAATGGTTCTTGACCACGTTTTCTGAGCCAGCTGCTTGGTTCAGGGCACGGGTTGCTTATGCGCATACTACTGCTGTTTGGTCCATGGTTGGGCATATTGTGGGTTTGGGTGACAGACATGGTGAGAACATCCTCTTTGATTCCACAACTGGTGATTGCGTTCATGTTGATTTCAGTTGTTTGTTTGACAAAGGCTTGCAGTTGGAGAAACCTGAGTTGGTCCCATTCAGGCTAACCCAGGTAAAAAAACGTAAATGCTGTGCCTGTTCCAGAATCTGAATGTTTAACATGGTGCAATGCAGCATTTTGATGAGCAATGTTTATTGTACAGAACATGATTGATGGATTGGGAATTACGGGATACAAGGGAATTTTCTTGAGGGTCTGCGAGATCACGCTTTCAGTTCTCAGAGCACACAGGGAGACCCTAATGAGTATTCTTGAAACTTTTATTCATGATCCCCTTGTAGAGTGGACAAAGTCTCACAAGTCCAGTGGTGTAGAAGTTCAGAATCCCCATGCTCAGGTTTTAATCCTTATTTTTGTCCTCTAGCATCGTTATTATTGAACATCAATCATAATTGGAAAGCCGAGAGTCATGTCATGATTATCAATTACTTTCTTGGGCCTACTGTCTGAACTTCCAAGTAATTAAATAGGCTGTTGTGCACATTTGCCAAGCATTAAGGCATGAGTTGATTTTGTATTGGCAAACAACCTTGGGCTTGCTATGGTTATTACTTACATATGTGTGCCAGTTCGAAGATGTGTTGGTCGTCTGTTTTGCAACAGCTCTGACTAGGTGGTGGTTGCCCTTGTCATGGGTTTAGGCTACAACCATTTACTTGTCATGGCTTTGGGCACCACTTAGTGGTGTCATCAAGGTTCCAGGTTTTGACCCTGGCCAAAACCGAAAAATCTCCCAAGTTTTGACCAAAACCTGGGATTTTTCTGGGCCAAAATCAAAACCTAGGTTTGACCTTCTTCTTCTTCTTTTTTGTTTTTTTAACGCCTATTCCATGAGTTAGTTACACTAAAAAAAATGCTCAAAATCGTACTTGTGATTTGGACCCAAGTTTTCTAGTGTACGTTGAACGGTTGAATGCTGTTGCACACGAACCCTATTATAAACACTAACTACATATAATTTAGCTAGTGGAATTGTATATATACAATAAAAAAAATATTCAAAACATACATTAGGTTATGGAAATACAAGCATACAACACTCACCACTCAATACATAGAGTTTGTTAGGGTATATAACCCATGAGCTGCGTACCACTGAAGATCAGGCCATTCTATCTAACATATAAAAAATTGAAACAAAGCTACTATGTCTATGTACTAATTCTTTCAAAAATTATAGTTTTTGGGAGGAAAAAAACCGTTACCTTCAAAGCTCAAATCACACAAATCCAAGCTGTAGAAGGTTTGAATGAGTAGTAGAGTTATGTCCTATATATATATATATATTGAATGAAGTGGGAGTCTCAACACAAGGTTGTGACTCCTAAGGTTACAGCCATCTCTTACTCTTCACCTCTCTTCTCTTCTCTTGTTCTTTTTCCCATTTATATTATTTAAAACTTGCAATTCCCCTTGGCAGTGTCAAAACTTTTGAAATATCAGCCCTCGGTCAAAAGCTGTCGAAATATGACAGGTTTTGGTCGAAAACCTGTGATTTATATTGATCAGTTCGATCATGTTTCAATCAAAACTGGTCAAAACTTGCAAAACCTATCGAAACTGGGTCAAAACTTGGACAAACCAGTTTCGATCGAAACTTAAATCCTTGGGTGCAATACATGTTTTACAACACTTGATGATGTGATACATATTGTAGAATCACTTGGTGATGTGATACATGTTAATATTGAATGCTTTTGTTGATGACTGTATGGAGCGGTGGAAGTATGTTGCATACGTTAGCTGTTTTCACAAAACCCTTGGTCTTGGACTGAAGTGAACTTACGTGTCGTATTTAGGAAGGCTTGGACATGAACCATTGTTTATTTAAGTAACATGTGTCTATGAGCTAACCCAAGTTAGTTACATGCTTTGCATGTTTAAAGGCCAGCCAACCATGCATTGGATGGTACATTGTGTTCTCATTGTTTTGAGCCTGAGTGGATTTATTATACCAATATACTTGCATATGCCAGTTCCATGACTATGAGAAGACATGGCCTTCTATTCTTGACATAGCTGAATTTGCATACAACAGTTCTGTCAGCCGTACCACCAGTGGTACACCATTTGAGATTGTTCTTGGTTTGCAACCACAATGACCAGTTGACATAGTACCATTGCCACCTCATGCATGTCTTAGTGTTGAAGTGGATGAGTTCCTTAGGCATATCACGGAGGTACACGCTGATGTCTACCGTCGTGTAGCTGTTAGTAATGATGGATATCGGGCAAATGCTAATCGACATCGCCGTTATGTGGAGTTTCAGCCTAGTGATATGGTGATGGTTCGAATTCCACCTAAGCGTTTTCCTCACGGTGCTGTGCACAAGTTCCATCCTCGGAATATGGGTCCTTACAAGATCTTGAAGCGTATTGGTCCCAATGCCTAAATGCTGGAATTACCTCCTACTATGAAGATTAACAATGTCTTCAATGTTGCTGATCTTACACACTATATGAGCCATCATTCTGACGACGGAGATACGGAGCATGCATTGAGACTTTCCCAATTCATGACCCCTAAGGATGATGTTATTGAAGACGTGCTTAACAACAAGTTCACTGTTGTTCGTGGTGGCAAGGGTTACTAGTCAAGTGGAGGGGACGACCTCAGAAAGATTGCACTTGGATCCATGCCGATGATTTTCAGCGTCTTGATATGGATCTCTACGAGCACTATATGTCCTTCATCCCTTCTTCAAAGACGAATGATTTTAAGAGGAGGGAGTTGATGTAGATCCACATCGTGGGCTGCACTATTGTAGGACGAAAGCCCAGCCCAAGTAGCCATCGAACCAGCTTCATGGCTGAGTTCAATCCATGTTTAATAAAGGCCCATCGGCCCAGCTTAGATCGGCCCATCGGTCCAGTTTAGAAAGCTTTAAGTAGCTATTAATTTCTTTCTAAATTAGAGGTAGAGTTAGTTTCTAATTTGTCTTAGTTTCCTAATTGGAGTCCAACTCCTAATTTGAGTCTAACTGCTATTATTGTAACTTCAGCCCTATATTTAAAGAGGAGCTACTGTAGACACAAATCAGATTTCAATGAATAAAAGATATTGCAGTTTACTTGCTTCTAAACAGCTGGGATAACTGTTGGTGAGATGCCCAGGCTGAGATAGCCATTCCCACCCACATCTTTCTTGTTTGATCTCTTCTTTCTCTACGTTATTTTTTGTGTCTTTATTGTTGATTGCTGTGAGAATCAATTAAGTGGTTATTCAGATCTGTTAAAGTGCTTAAAACCAGAATCGACTCAGCAGGAAGATAGGGTTTTGAAGCCCATCAATTGACCCTATTCTCTCAGTTCTGAAATCTATTCAAGAAGCCCTTTTAGGGGTTTGTTCCAGACTCCAAGAGGATCACTCGATCCTAGTTTGGTGAGCATCCAAGGTGGTCTACTGCTGTTCGCCCAGGTTCCATATTTGAGAACCTGAAATCAAGAAAGTGCAGATCTCCTCAACCAGCCAACAATTTTCAGAGATCTTTTAGGGTTTTGATCAGCACCCTAACCCCTACAATCGATCCAGATTTGGGCTTATTCTCAGCCCTCCTCATCCAACCGCAGGTACCCCTTGTTATACCTTAGCTGCAGGCCTAGTTCTCTCTAGGTTTGGGTTTCTGCTACTTTTGTATTGCCGGTTTGTTTCCTGCTGTCCTAAGTGACTCTTGGGGATATTTCCTGGTTCATGTTTCCGTTATTGCATAACCCTATTTCTGGTTTCTGTTAACACTGATTTGTGGGATAGTTCTAAATTGGTTTGGGCTTATCATATTGGGAGTTTGTTGCCCAGTGTAACCTACTTCTACATTACACAGCTTCCATGTGAGTCGAATAGAGATCATGCATGTACTGACTAAACAAACTGACAGCAAATGCTGTGTCGGGGTGTGTATGAGAAAGATAGATCAAGCGTCCCACTAATCTCTAATATTTCCCCTTATCCACAGGATCACCTTCCTTTCTACTTAGGTAACCATTAGCTTCAATAGGAGTGTCTGCTGGCTTATACCCCAAGATGCTTGCCTCATAAAGAAGATTAAGCACATACTTCCGTCAAGACAAGTAGATCCCACGAGAAAACCTAGCAACTTCAATGCCAAAGAAGTAATTAAGCTATCCTAGATATTTGATCTCGAATTCCTCACTTAAGTATCTCTTGAGGCGAGAGATTTCTGCCAGATCATCACTAGTAACGACAATATCATCTACATAGACTATCAGGATAGCAATCTTCCCACCAGATTTCTTAACGAACAGAGTGTGGTCGGCATTGCTTTGAGAGTAGCTTGTTGCAGCCATAGCCTTATGGAAACGCCCGAACCAAGCACGAGGGATTGCTTCAGCCCACACAATGCATGCTTTAGCTTGCATACCTTCCTTTGGGTTTTGGAGCAAATGAACCCAGGAAGAATGTCTATATACACTTCATCCTCAAGTTCCCCATGAAGGAAGGCATTCTTCACATCTAGCTGTTGGAGATCCTAATCTCAGTTGGCGGCACAAGCTAAGATAACACCAATTGTGTTTATCTTAGCAACTGGAGCAAAAGTCTCCTGGTAGTCAATCCCATAAGTCTGAGTGAAGCCCTTGGCAACAAGTTTGGCCTTGTAACAATCCATTGTACCATCAGCCTTCCGTTGTGAAGACCTACTTACACCCAACTGTCTTTTTTTGTGAGAGAAGACACACTAGATCCCATATGTCACGCTTCTTCAGAGCTTGCATCTCTTCAACCATAGTTGTCTGCCATTGTGAGTCTGCACTCGCTTCATGTCAGGTATTAGGAATGGACACAGAGGAAATAAGACACAAAACTATAGTAGGAAGGAGAAAGTGAGTTATAAGGAACAATTTTAGCAATAGGATGTAAAGTACAAATACCTAGTGCCTTTATGAACAACAATAGGCAACTTAAGAGACTGATCAACAAAAGGAGGACAATTACCTTGGTCCAAGGGGACAAGATCAGCATATTAGGGTAGATGTTAGATGTGTAGTGGTCTGAGCCTCCTCTCTGCGACTATCAACACGTATTCTGGTAGGAGTGTAACTCTCCCCCCGGAAACTGGATATTGATAGGGATAGCAATTTCAAAAGGCGGTGGCACATCTTTACCTCAGATCACTAACCTTCAGGAGAAGCTCAAAGACCTGAGCATCATTCCCCGCCTGGGAATAGATAACCTGAATAGACTTCCAGATCTTCGTAGCGGAATCAAAGAGGAGATAGCCACATGGAAGCTATGGCAATATGAAGTTGAAAATGATGGCCATAATTAGAGAGTTGGCATACTTCCACTTTTCATTCTCAAAACCGATGGTCAGACGCTTTGTGGTTCCAGTAAGGTACCCGTAATAGCCATAGGACTTGATGGAGATGTAGACCAAGCGTGACCACATGTGGTAGTTTGTGCCATTAAAGCTTGATAGCACAAGGAGGAAAGGTGGGAAGAGCCATGGTGTCTCCTCCAGTAGAAGCAGACGAGCTGGTAGATATGGTTGCTACTCAAGGGGGCTGTGCCAATAAAAGAGACACTAGCCGGAGATAGTGAAAGCACCAAAAAATCAGAAAAGGCTAGAAAATCTAAAAATCGTTAATGGGAAAAAACCCTGAGAAATTGATTTTGTGGATAGCTCTATAAGAGAGACCTCAAACAGAAAAGTGGTTGGTACATACGACTATAAGGATTAGGAGCACCAATCACAACCAACATTAAAACGATTGGAGCATCAAGCAAGGAAAAAACATCCTGGCAATGAACAAACAATTTCAGAGAAAAATCCCTGAAAAAGTGATAAAAAAAAAGTTCTAGGTCTCTCAGATTATTGTAGAAGAGAGTTTGAGAACCCAGGGGAAGGATGGATGGAGGCTAGAAACCCTCTTGGTGGTTCAAGAAGCTCCCACCATGAGAGAGAAGTAGATGAAGAGAGATGGAGGGAGGCGCAGATGGAAAGAGGTGCTAGGAGAGAGAGAGAGAGAGAGAGCCCTTAGAGTTTCAGATCTTATGGCTCTAATAATATGTTGGATGGGGTAATGATTTTTTGTTAAATATGACACCATCCCTCTTTATTTATATTAAGTTTGTCTCGAATTCTTGACCCGTTTTGATGATTGACCTGATCCGACATATTTTGGTGGCGACCCGAATGGGAATTTATCTGAGATCTGTGATGGAAGCAGAGGGGTCGACCCACGATTTTGGAGTATATATAATGTACTGTTGCTTGTTAAGAAAGTCATTGTATTCTAGGGTTTTCATACAGCTAGGGTTTCAGGGCGAGTTTTTCCTCGCCGCAGCTAGGGTGTAATCTCTCTTCTGCATAGTGAATCATCTTCTTCTTCGCCCGAGGACGTAGCACACCACCCTATTGTGTGAACCTCGTTAAATCTCTATGTCGTACGGATCTATTGTCGCTTTATTATTCGTGTTTCTTGGTGTTTGATCTAACAATTTATAACAATGGAGAGAAAATTCTAGAGAATTACAAAGACCATTAAACCCCTTAAGGTCCGTTTGGCAACTGACACTTTCCCTTAAACCCATTTTTACAACATATTTTAATTGGAAAGATATGTAATCCTTTATTTTAGGTTATTTTGGGGATAGGTATTAGACGAGTCAAAATTTCCAATTTAGTTTTATTGTGTTTCTATTCTTTTAGTCTAAAATTTAGGAAGTAATTAGGAGTTGCTATTTCAGTTTTAAATTTTAATTAGGCAATTTTTAATTTCAGTTTATTATATAAAGGCATGTAACCCAAGTTAATTGGTCAGATTTGAGAATGTTTTAATGGAGTTGTTTATGGTGCCGGGTAAGTACAATAGCAGCAGGGTCGCGTGACCTCCTTTGTGTGATTCCTCTCCCTCCCTTGCAACTCTAAGTTCTCTCAAGGATTTTTTTCGCTTCCCTTACCAACCCTCCATCACTACCGAATTGGATGGTTGGTAACTTGGCTTTGTTGAATGTATCCATTGCAAGTTGTGCAATTTTTTGATGATTCATATGGCTTCCATTGTTGACAAGGACTCCCAAGGTTGATTAAAGTGAGCCACCTTTTTTTTCTTTTATATTTCTTTAAAAGCCGGACCAGAGGCAAACTGTTCTAGCCTAGCAGCCAGTAAATAGACGGTCTGAATATTACAGATGAGAAACGGCTCAAGAGTCATGAGTGGACAAAAACATACATTTATATTGATGGCAAATTCATTGTCTGCCAAATGGACGTTTAGAGCCTCGAGTCTTCCAGAATCCAGATACCAAATTCCTAAATTTTTTGGCTCACTCAGGGTCCATTCTCTGATGGTCTGACTTCTGGGTTTGTATAGACCAATGATCCAACAGTTAACTAGATGGTCCAACCTGTCAATGGGTAATTTACCCATGAGGGTGGTGTTGCCTAGGCCTTGATGGTTGGCATAGCTATTGATGATTTGAATGGTACCTTCCCCACCCACCTGTCAGTCCAACTCTCTAAAAACATTGAAGATTTTCTTTTTGTGTGGCTTGAAGCAAGAATCAACTTTTTCATTCATCAAGAAATTAAATTAGATATTTGAGCAAATCAAGTCGGCATGCTGAATTTTTTTATATTGAAGAATAGGCTTTCCAATATTTTCATGTTAAATTAAGAGCAATGTATTTCAAGTCGGCATGCTGAAATTTTATATATTGAAGAATTGGCTTTCCAATCTTTTCATTAATGTTAAATTAAGAGCAATGTATTTCTGTTACCTAACTGGTGTTTGTATATTACAGAGGGCTATCAGCAACATTGAAGCACGGCTGCAAGGAGTTGTGGTTGGTGTTGGTGCTGCACCATCTTTGCCTTTAGCTGTAGAAGGTCAGGCTCATCGTTTGATTGCTGAAGCTGTATCTCACAAAAACCTCGGGAAGATGTACATATGGTGGATGCCTTGGTTCTAGTAATTTCTATTTGCTGATAAGGTTTTGAAAGTTCTAATCAGGCGATAGGTATGTTGTATTTTTCCATTACCTTCTTTCATTATGGCTGTGTTTGATTCCCAGTGCCACTACCAAAGATTTTTTGTTGTAACCTTTTGAGTGGGCGAGGGAAGTTGTCAAGTTTATTATTCAATTAATCTAGTAGTTCAATCTTCTAAATTCTTAATAGTCTATAAACACAGATCTCTTAGAATGAGAAAACTGCCTACCATATAAAAAAATCGAATACCAAACTACTTAAAGCTATTAGGTGGAGAGGTCCAACTGGTACATGAAGTCTTGCAAGGTTCCAGACTTGGTTATTATGGAATTATTCCCAATTCCTCACGTGTTTCCCCTCATGGGTGGTGGTACACATGGTATGTGTGGCCCCTCATAACTGCTGTTTTAATACTGTTGTAAGGGTGTGATGGCAATATTATGTAATATGGGTAATGTAGGCCGACCCCATTTAACTGTGACTTTCCTAACTTGCTGGGCTGTGCCTCTTTCTACTTATTTTCATTGTCCTACTCTCATCTTTGCATCTTTTCCTTTCCCCTTTTCTGTTTGGATTTTTTCTATTTTGTTTTGTATGGATCCTTTATAGCCGACCCCATTAAGTTGGGTTAAGGCTGAGGTTGTTGTTGTTGTATGGGTAATGTAGGTATATATGCTGATATATAAGGGCATACTTGTAGCTTCAAAATTTATAGTCATTAGCATAAAGTTGAGAGGGGTTGATGCTCCTCCAACCCGTTTTCCCAAACTCTCCTCTCATCTCCTTATCTCCTCTTTTCTTCATCCTCTCCTCTTCTTTTGGTTCAACCCAATCGACAACAACTGTAACTTGGTATAAGATGACCAGGCCAACAGGTTTGAGAATTGACCTGGGTAGCTGATTCTGTAACCTTTTTCACTCCGAAACCTTAATTTAACAGAGGTTCTAGGCAAGAGAGTACCATGTAAAAATGAAAAGTGAGGATCTAAAGTTCACTGTGAGAGATGCTAGTGGGACTTGGAAATGCCAAGTACAAGTCGATGGAGAAGCTCAACAGATTAGAGTACCACCAGCTCAAGCTAATCTCTCTTTGATCTGTTGTCAATTGGTGGCGAGATCTACACCATTTGAGTCACCCTAGGGTCTCATCTCAATGACCTATGCCTTTAGCGAGTAATGCTTTACCATATTCTTCTGCAACCCTAAATCCCATGACATGTTTTGCGGCAAGAATTGTGGAAACTGTCATTTTTCATGCTTGGAGAATGTTTTCTTAGTTGGTAGATGATTCTATTTGCTGAACCTTGATTTGAAGATTGAAAAAGGTAGTAGTTTCTGTTTCTACATAAAAATGTTTATCTGGTTGTAAGTTTTCTAGTGTAGGCTCACTCTGTAAAATAATATTTGAGAAGCCATGTAAAGTTGGGATACATAATAGGAAAATCAAGGCTCCAAGTCCCAATGATCGTATGCACTAGAAATGGTAGACGGAGAACTCAACTGTGATGACTGAACTGATCTATTCCATGAAACCTGAAAGACATCATAGATAATTATTTAATTGATTAACAATTAACATTGATGACTGATGAGTCACATTAACATACATTTGAAAATTTGAAATGACATAAGATGGGAATGGAGATCCTCAAGTAAAAGCACCAAAATTTTTGCCCCTTTATGTTTTTTTTTTTTTCAAAAAAGTAGAGAAAGAGGAGATATCTTGGCGAGATTTGATAAGATTTTGGCGAGATTTAGCGAGATCTCGGCGAGATCTTGTCGTTTTTACATCTTGCCTGTGATCTCGTCTCGCTAATCTAAAAAAACGAGATCTCGTCGAGATCTTGAACTATATTATCTGTTCAAGGGGAACCAGTTCTGCATCCCACGGATGTCCTTGTGGGAGAAGGTGATTCAAGACCTATATGGTGGTGGACTAAGTGGACACTTGGAGCGCTACAAGACTGCAGCAAGTGCTGAAAAAAGGTATTACTGGCCCCAACTGAAGAAGGATGTTGCAGCCATAGTGAGGAGTTGCCTAATGTATCAAGTAGCCAAAGGGCAAGGTCAGAATACAGGGTTATCCATGCCTCTACCAACGCCGAAGGATATTGGGAGGACCTAAGTATGGCTTTTGTGCCAAGGTTACCAAGGACCCAACGAGGTGTTGATCTTGTGTTCGTGATGGTTGACCGATTCTCCAAAATGGTGCATTTCATTTTGTGTTGAAAGACCTAAGATGCAGTTCATGTAGCTAAGCTATTCTTCCAAGAGATCGTGAGGTTGCATGGTGTACCCACCTCCATTGTTTCTGATAGTGATACCAAGTTCCTTGTTTTTGGACCACCCTATGGAGGAGGTTCAAGACCAGTTTGAAGTACAGCAGCATTGCTCACCCCCAAACTGACGAGCAGACCTGCTCGAGGTGGTGAATAGAACATTGGGGAACTTAATTTGTAGCATATGTGTAGACAAGCCAAAGCAGTGGGATAGTGCTCTTGCCCAAGCAGAATTCGCTTTTAATAGCATAGTTGGCACGACACCTAGGCAACCCAATGCGTTTGGGAGGGTAAAAAGTAAGGCGACACCAACAAGGCACCCACCTAGGAAACCAAGGTGCCCAGATCGACTAGTCGTTTGGATGCTTTGACAACTATGTTCAATAGTGCCATCTAGAAGTCTATTAGGATGTCCCCTTTTTCGGTCGTGTATCGGAAGACTCCACAATATGCACTTGATCTGGTCCAACCACCAAGATTCCCTGATTCGAGTGTGGCTATACAACAAATGGTGGAGCAAGTTTTTCTATCCAAGAGGAGGTTTGAGAGAGGCTGGAAGCATTTAATGCTAAGTGTAAGGCAGTCGTTGATTAACACCGTCGATCTAAGGTTTTCCACGAGGGAGACATGTTTATAATTTTCTTATGGAGGGAGAAATTTCCAGTAGGCTCTTACAAGTTGAGGCCTGGAATCAAAATTTGGTAAACCTATGACCCCCTCCCTCTTATGACCCCCTCCGTCCCTGCGGCAGCCACCGTCGGCGCCCACCCCTCCACCCCTCTTGAACCTCCTCTCCCGATTCCCTCAGCCTCCCCTGAGCTATCCCTGTCCCAGTCCTAGTCCCAATCCTCCTCCTCTAGCCCCCTCTCCGTCATTTCCTCCCTCCCCTTCTCCCCCCTTCAACCGTAATCCTATGCTTCCATTGTCTGTCCTTCCCCTTCCCCCTCTCCTCCTCGTGTTGGTCTCCCTCTCATCTTCATCCCTCCTACCATCATCGATGACAGGAAGGTTGGTTTCTGTCCCTCCGGCCTTCTTGAGCTAGATATCTCTAAGTGGAATCTTTGCATTGTCGGCCACTTCATGGGAAGCCAGCCGCCCTTCGTTATTGTCCAGGCTTCCCTCTCGAAGCAGTGGTCTCTAGGACCATTTGCAATCCTTCATGCTTTCAAATGGGATCTTTGTTTTTAAATTCTCGCTCGAATCTGATATGCTTCGAGCTCTTGAAGATGGCCCATGGCTTGTGCGTAGCAAGGTAATATTTCTTTGCAAGTGGGATCCATTTTCCTCCCTTAGTAAAGTGGACTTCAAATCTATGCCTCTGGATCACCCTTCCAAACTTACCTGTTGGTGTATGATGTCTTGTATTCCGTCACAGTTTAATCCAGGGAGTACTGGTGCAGCACCTAGACAGCCAGGATGGTGGTCCCGCTAGCCGGTTAGCGGGCCGTGGGGGTTGCAAGGGGGGCAGGAGGCCTCCCTGCATAGCAGGGGGTGTAGCCCCCCGCTCGAATTTTTTATTTGAGGGCAATTGTAGTTTAATCCGGATTAGGGTTTTTTTCTCTATATATTTGTAGCGAGGGTTTCTTTCTCTGTAATGCAAGCAATACTGAGAGGTGTGAGGACGAGCGCTGTAACCCTATTCTCCATTGATAGTGAAGCAGGATCTCATCTCACCGGGGACGTAGGCAACCTTGCCGAACCTCGTAAAATTCGTGTGCATTGTTTGTTTTTTTCCATTATCTTCTGCATCGTTTTAGGGTTGCGTTTCTACAACCTCTCCACTACTGGGGAGAAAAAGGTTTGAGTATTGTTGGTTCGGTCATTGGAAAGCCCCTCTTCTTCGATCACAAAACGAAGCTCATGGATCGAATCGGGTTTGGCAGAATTTGTGTTGATGTTCCTACTGATGCCCTCTGAAATTACTATTGTGGAGGAAAACGGATTCTCCTTTGTTCAACCTGTGCTCTATGATTGGCTTTTGCCTCACTGCTCATCGTGCAAGTCGTTTGGACATCACACAAAATCTTGCTCCCCTCCGTTAAAATCTATAATTACCACAGTGCCTGATAGCATAGAAGATGCCGTCGATGATGCCCCTGTTCGTTGGAAAACGAAAAAGAAGTTTAGCCACAGGAGGAGTCGCAGTCACATGTCCATCTCAGGGGACCTTGTCGCCTATACCGTCCCCTATCTGCTGCTCTTGGATCCTGTGGTCCTTCATCCTGAGACCATCGGTCCGAACAGATTTGCTGCCCTACACTCGCTGGAAACCTCCTCCTTTGACATGGACGATGATTCTGACAGTGAAGAAGTTTCCCATTCGCCCCTTGGCTCCAGCTCTGGCTCTTCTAATGGTGAAAGTGACTCCACCCTGCCGCCTGTCATTGATGCTTTGCCCGACGACACCTTCGTAGGTGATCGTACCACCCCTGTTGTCCCTCCTTTACCTCCAACCTTCTCCCTTTCCCCTCTCAACTTTCCTGCTTCTGACGAAATCCCTTCCACCTCTGCCCTTTATCCTTCAAACCCTGATTCCTGTCGGTCCTTGACTAACCCTGGTCCTATTCTCACCCTGGTTGGACCAAACTTCCAACACTCCCTTGACCTTCTAACCTCATTTTCTGGAACCCAACCCTTTGGACCTTGCCCTTAAGCCCACCTTTCTACCTCACTTCTACTGAGACCCCTGCTCCTCCATCCGCCTTGGCCCATCCCCCTTCGTTGGCCCTTGGTCTTATCCACCCACCTCAAGCCCATCATTGTCTCAATCCTGAGAACTCTTTGGCCCACCCTCCTCATAACTGAGAACCTGACTCGCCTTCAGCTCCCCTTCCGCCCAACGGCTCCTATGCTCTGTGCCCTGTGCACCGCCGATGGTTTCTCTGATTACTCCTTGCAATATTCCTCACCTCCCGCCAGGCCGCCCTGCCGCTGATATCTCCATAAACTTGCGAGCTCCTCTCACCTCTGAGACTGATGCTAGTGTTTCTTCTGAAGACTTTCCAACAACTTTTGTCGCCACCTCTGCTCAAGCTTCATCCACTGTTGCATTCACCTCTGCTCAAGCTCTTGTCGCTGAAGGTCTGCCAACTACTCCTGCCACCACCTCTGCCCAAGCTTCATCCACGGTTGCGTACACCTTTGCTCAAGCTCTTGCCGCCACCTCCGAACAAGCCTTGATGGGTGCCACTCCCACTGCTGCTCGTATGCCCCTACGTGTTCTCGCTGATCAACCTGTAGCTCCTTCTGCCACTGGCCATGTTGCCTCCGCCAATGCTATCAACAATGGAAGCCCCCTGCTTCCTACCGTTGCAATTGTTGCCCTCTTGGCCACAACTGTTGCTCACCCCCGTAATGTGTCTGTTCCGGCTCCCCCCAACGCTGGTACTATTCTCCCCTATCCTCTAGCCCCATCGCCTCTTCCCCCACCTCTAAAATCTAGGCCAACACCACCCCTAAACCTTCTTCCACCTTGCAAGTCCTTAACTCCTTAGCCCCGCTGCCTTCCTCCAAGTCCAAATGGCGCCCGAGGAAGGCTAAGCCTCTAGCAGACTCCCACCTTTGTCCTGCCTTCTCCCATTTAAGGAATATCATCGTCGCTCCAGAACTTCCTCTTCGAGTCAGCAGCATATCTCTTCCAACTCCTTGGAGCTCTTGATCCCACCCCCTCTCCCTTCCAAATAACCCCTTGGTCTATTTGGAATGTTTGAGGGATGAACTCCTAAGCTAAGCACAACACCATTCGATCCCTCATCTCATCCTCCCATGCCCCCCTCTACTGCCTCCTTGAGACCAGAGTTTTGGAGCCTAATGACCCCTGCATTGCATCCTCCATCGCTCCAAATTGGTCTTTCCTCTCAACTTATGGTCACTGTCCAAATGGACGTATTTGGGTGCTCTAGGACCCTCTCCTTCTCAACATCACCTCCCTGCATTCTTCCTCCCAACTTATCCACCTCTCCATATCCAACACCTCTGGATCCATTAATTGCTTCCTTTCCATTGTATATACCCTAAATCGGGCTTATGAGAGAATTCCCTTGTGGAATGACCTCCGCTCCCTCTCCCTTTCTGTTGACTCCGTGTCCTCCTAGGGCCTCGCGGGGGACTTCAATGTTAGATTCGGGCATGACCAATTAGGAGGCAAGCCTATTGACCCCCTCTCTGTGGGGGCCCTTAATGATTGCCTCGAGGATATCTGTATGAATGACCTCTGATGGTCTGGCTCGAAGCTAACCTGGAACAATCATCGATGTGGTTCTAATCATGTGTCCTATAAGCTTGATTGTGTCCTCATTAATGGGGCTTGGCTGGATACCTACCCCTCCTCCCATTCCTCTTTCAACCTCCCAAGCATTTCGGATCACTGTCCCATCTCTCTCCTGGTGCAGCCCTCCACTTCTTTTGAGCGTAAGCCCTTTAAGTTCTTTGATATGTGGTCCCTTCACCAGGATTTCGTCCCCCTTGTGCGGGAAGCTTGGGACATCCCTATCCACGCTTTCTCTTCCCCTCTCATCTCCCTCTCCAGAAAGCTCCGAAATGTTAAAGCAGCTCTTAAAGCATGGAACTCCCAATGCTTCGGCAACATCTCGGATAGAGCTGCCTCCTACAAATCTTAGCTGGAAGCCATTCAGACTAGTCTTCAGCGTGACCCCTCCAACTCTTCTCTTGTAGTTGTTGAGAAATCCATATCTGCTGAGCTCTCCCTCATCCTAGCCCAAGAAGAAAGTTTTCTTAAGCAGAAGTCCAGAATCAAGTGGCTGGAACTCGGAGACTCTAATAATGCTTTCTTCCACCGGTTTGTCAAAGCTAGGAACAATACCAACTCTATATCCTCCCTCCTCTCTAGAAATGACTCCTTGCTTACCACCCCAGAGGATATCAAGTTTGAAGCCTCTTCCTTCTTCTCTGATCTCCTCAATCCCCCCTCTTTGCCCTCCCCCTCTGCCCCCATCAACAAATTCTTTCCTAACCATCTGCTCCCTTCTCTCTAGTCCATCCCTTCTGATGAGGAGATCTCCTCCGCCGTCCTCTCCCACAAGGCCAACAAAGCCCCAGGGCCTGACGGGTTCAGTATGGGATTCTTCACCTCTTGTTGGGATATTGTTAGGGATGACCTCATCCGGGCAATCAAAAGTTTCTTTCTCAATCCTGCTCAAATCTCGGGAATAAACCATACCTTCCTTTGCCTCATTCCCAAGACTGAGGGAGCCTCCTCCCTGTAGGACTTCAAACCCATCTCCCTTTGCAACTTAATCTACAAGTTCATTGCCAAGATTCTTTCCATCAGTATCCAAAAGGTCGTCGACTCCCTGGTTAGTCAAAACCAATCTTCCTTCATCTTTGGAAGAAGCATTGCTGACAATATCATTTTGTGCCATAAAATTGTTCGTGGCTTTGATCGTAAATGCCACTCCCCAGTTGCTCTTCTCAAAATTGATATTCATAAGGCCTTTAACTCCATTCGTTGGGACTTCCTATACAACACCCTTCTCATGATGTCCTTCCCTCCAAATTTTATCCATTGGATCTATGCCTGCATCCCTTCCCCCAGGTTCTCTGTTCTCGTTAATGGAAGTCCCGCAGGGCACTTTCACTCCTAGGTTGGGATTTGTCAAGGCTGCCCCCTCTCCCCTATCTCTTCTCCCTTGGCCTCAAAGTCCTTTCTAGGTCAATCCAATCCTCCACTGACCTTCACCTCATCTCTCCTATCCCCAAATGCAAGTCTATCTCCCTCACTCATCTTGCCTTCGCGGATGATCTCATGATCTTCTTAAAAGCCAATCCTTCCTCCATCTCTTCCATCATGTCCTCTCTTTGCCTTTTCGAGAGCCTCTCGGGTCTTAAAATCAATCTTCTTTAGTCCTGCCTTTTTGCCTTTGGGACCTGGAAGGATCTTCTCCTCCAAATCACGGGCTTCTCTCTTGGCTCTCTTCCAGTTAAATATCTAGGCCTCCCTCTCATCCCTGCTAGGCTCTCAATCCACCACTGCACCCCAATTCTTGATCTCTTATGCAAGCGGCTTCAACTTTGGAAAAGCAAGCTCTTATCTTGCGCGGGTTGTCTAGAGCTCTCCAGATCTATCCTCCAATCCATGTACTTATATTAGTCGGGGATCTTCATCCTCCCTCCCCCTACCATAAAATCCATTGAGTCCCTCATCAGTTCCTTCCTTTGGAAAGGATCTGATTCCACCAGATTCCTCCGCCCCTCTAGTTGGAATTTTGTCTGCCTCCCCAAAGCTGAGGGAGGCCTCGGCCTTCGAAGCATCAAAGACATGAACAAAGCGGGCATCCTCAAGTTGATTTGGAGAATTGCTTCAAAGCAAAACAGTACCTGGGTCTCCTAGGTTTACTCTTACCTCCTCAAGTCCAACTCCATTTGGTCTGTTGTCCCTCTCCTTGACTCTTCGTGGATTTGGCGAGGCATCCTCCGCCTCAGACCAGTTGCCCTCAAGGCCATCTCCTAGTCTATAGGAAATGGAGCCTCAACTTCTTTTTGGTTGGATCCCTAGCACCTCTCGGGTATCCTCCTCCTTTCTCAGTCCTAGAACTATTTATTCCTCGGGATTAGACAGAATGGCTTTGGTTTCCTCTATCCTTGGCCCGGATGGCTGGGCCGCCTCCCCCCTCCCTAACTCCCAAAGCAATATCTGGGCGTCCCTCCCTCCCTCCCCTTCCCCAGGACCATTTGGAGAAGGAAGATTCCATCATTTGGATCACTTCCCCTTCCAAAATGTTCAATTTCTCCTCTGCCTGGAACTTTGTTAGGATTAAAGGTTAGATTGCCCTCTGGTGTAAAATCCTATAGTTCAAAGGCCATATCCCTCGTCACAGTTTCACTAATTGGCGGGCTCTCACCAACTGTCTCCCCACTCAATCTTTTCTCCTCTGCCATCACATTCAGGTCTCTTCTGCCTGCTGCCTTTGTTGGAGAGGTGATAAAACTGTGGACCACCTCTCTTCTTCTCTTGTCCCTTTTCCTCCTCTGTTTGGAAGTGTCCTTTCTCGCTGCTGGCGTGTTCGTAGGAAAATCCTCCCTTTCAATAGGGAATGGATTTGGATTGATATGACTTTTCATTGCCCCACCATTTGTAACACTACTAGAAAACTTGCTTTTTGTGCCACTATAAACCACATTTGGATGGAGAGAAATCTTTGTAGATGGACATCCAACTCCTGCTCCTTTGATGGGATTTGGAAGGCCATCTCCTTCGATGTCTCCACCAAAGTTGCCTTCATCCCGCCCTGATTGGTCACTGACTCCCCCCCGGAACAAACACATCATCCACTCATGGAACCTCCCCCTATCCCTTCCCCTCGTCCTTTGAGATGATCCTCTAGCTAGTCTTTGTGGGCTTTCTGTTTCCCCCCCCCCCCCCCTCGCCCCCTTTCTCCTTTGTATATTTCTTTCTTCTTCTTGGGTTAACATATATTCTATTCATCTAAAAAAAAACAAGTTAAGGCCTAAGAATTATAGGTTTACAAGATCCTGCAGTAGATTAATGACAATGCCTATGTAGTGGACCTATCTGATGACATGGCTATCTTGAAGACTTTCAATGTTGCGGACATGTATGAATACTTCCCTCCGGGATCGCCACTTTATTCGGATTGTAACTCAAGTGCCAGTTCTTCACAAGTGGGAGGGTCGATGTATAGGAGACCTCAGAGGAGTTCCTAGAGCGTTTGGATCGACAGAAGACCGTCGAAAATACTGGCTGATTTTCTTGGACTTTAAGTAGTTTACAGCAATACTACTGAAACCATAACTTTTGACTTGACTAGCGTTACAGGAGCCGTAACCTCAATTTGGAAATGGCAGTTAGCGCTCTAGAGGCAAAAACGGCCCAGTATGTTCACACTACTAGTAATACACGAGATTCTCCCAATTCTCACAAATTATGTTTTTTTTCTTGTTTCTTGTCGTGTTTACGTTTTTACCCTAGTAACTTATTTTTATGCTTTTTTCCTTAGAAATGACCTAGCTATATAAGGTCTCTTTGGGGCTTTTATAAGGTAAGTTGGATTTTGAATCAAAAGCAGCTGTTTTTCTCTTCTTCCTTTTTAGAATTAGGGTTTGATTTACCTTGTGGATTCAAGGATTCGTCTAAAATGGCTATTGATGAGTTGGCAAGGAAAGACATGCAGAAGCTAGGTCCGGATCTTTGTATGACATCTAATAGAGCTGTTTGGAGGCAAATCCTTGTTGCTGATCGCATTTAAGTGGGACATCCCGGAGGTGTTGTGTTGCCATGTTTCTTTTCTTTCCTTTGCTTTATATCTTGCCCAATCGCAGATCAATGTAGGCGACTCCATTAAGTTGGGAAAAGGCTTTGTTGTTGTTGTTGGTTTGATTTACCTTGTGGATTCAAGGATTTGTCCGTGTTAGAACATTATCGAACTTACTGCACTATCAACCGCGTCATGATGTATATGCTCCAGCATTAGGGGTAGTTTTAAGATATATTTATTTGATTTATTATTAACTGCAGGAGGTATTGGGGGCATTCAGTTGTGTGGTTAAGAGCTTATGTGTAGTAATGGTTATATCCATTTATATAAATATAATCTGAAGCATTACTACAGGAATTGATATTGAACTTCAAGTCACTCACTATACCATTCCTTTCACTAGTCCAGAGGGCAAAACATCATCTTGTCAGGTACTATGTAGAGATGTGGTGATAGAATCTGTTACCCATTAATCCATCTATTAAGGTGCAATTGGATTTGTTCAGGTCTGAAAAATATTGACTGATTAGGCCCACTATGTGAGGGTTTTGCTGATATTAGTCGATTAACTTGGTATCCTAAGAAAGCACATGATAAAGTGATCCTCAAGCCCACTGGGCCTTGGATGCTGTCTTTTTTGGACGTTCTTATAGGGTTTGTAATCTCCCTTTGGGGATATATTCTCCCTCTCGCTTCTTTTAATGTATTTATTAATTCGCCAAAAAAAAAAAAATCCTTGACATGTCTAATACAACATAAAGTCCACATGAGCAAAATAAAAAGAGCCAAAAGCCCACATGGGCTGAACATGAACCCAGAAGCCTAAAGGAGGGGCAAACAGGGAAATGTTGAGGTCGGGTTCCACCAAACCCTACCATGTCTCATCACTTTAGCTTCTAGCCGTCAAGACATGAATCGAAGTTCTAACAGAAAAGGCAGGCACGACGGCGGGGTGCGGGCCTTGGGGAGGGCCATGGCCAAGAGAGAAGCTGGCCTCACGGAAGAGATAGCCGCGAAGAGGGGCACAACCTTGTAGGTTGCAACCCTTGCAAAGCTTGCCAAGAAATCACCGTGACAAACGATTCGATCATAGAGGAAACGTGAGGAAATGTTAGATCTGCCAAGGATCAAGAAGTGAGCATGGCTAGGTCAGCGGCACAAAGGCACTCTAACAGTGCAACAACTTGAGGATGAGTGGCTACAGGCCCAGCGAGCTTCGGCAGAGGGGGGGAGGAGCCAACGAGCCGTTCTGGGAGCAGGTCGGAGCAGCGGATGGACAACGACATAGCTAAACCCGATCAAAGCAGCAACTTGAGGAAGAGTAGTGGCAAACCCAGAGGATGCTGGCAAAAGAAGGAGGCAACGAGTTCATCCGAGAGGATTAGGAGGATCTCGGCAAGACCATCACTAGATCTGGGTCAAGGCGAGAGTGGAAAGAATGGGGAGACAGCAAGGGGTGGATCACAACCTCCCGGAAGAAGAAGAAGAAGAAGAAAAGGTTAAGAGGAAGAGAGTGAAGAAGAAAAGAAAGGAGAGCAGAGGATGAGGGGGAGAGGGAGAGGGAGAGGGAGAGGGAGAGGACGAGAGAAGAAGAAGAAGAAAGGATGGGGATGGGGATGGCGAGGGGGGGCTGCTCCAAGCGGCGGCACTTTTCTGGAGTTCTCTTGAGCGTTAGGTCTGAGCGTTTGTCGTAGAACCATAATCTTTCTAAGGTGGGAAGATCGATGATATTATATTGTAAGCATATTGCTTTTAGAATAATTGATTTAAGAAATCTGATTTCCTTTTCTCCCAAACGAGAGAGGAAATAGAAAGCAACCTTTTTGGCAGTCAATAGCACAAAGAACCTAAAGTAGGCTGAAAACAGTTTGAAGTGGTTTTCTTATATTTCTTATATTAATATTTTGCTCTGGTAATGCTTCAAGAGGGGACGCTGAAGTTGAGTTCTTGACTTTCTGGTAAGAAAAATAGCTTTCTGATGTTGGTCGTTGCTCATTATATGGCTGACCTTCACTGATGAATATCCATTGAGGTAGTAATCCCCAATAATTAATGAGTCGGCTTGGTTATGGTACACGAGTCTTTATTAGTTATTAGAATCCTATATAGTGATATGATGGTTTTTTTTAATATATTTAGGTCTAACTACGGCCCTTTTGGTATCATTTTTTTTTTTTTATCTATTTAACAAAAATCATTAATAAAAACCATTTTTTATCAAAACATAAAAATGGTTTGATAACTATTTGACAAAAATGATTTTTTGTGAGAAATAGTTTGGTATCTCTATGTGCAAAATAGTTTTTAAAAAAAATGGGTGAAGAGAGTCCTTTCACCCATCTTTCTTATAACACTCTTTCTCCACTTTGGACTGAAGAAGAGGGGGCAAGAAACTTGGATTTCTAATTACAAAGCAAATGACTACTTTACCCCTCCATATTGAGCCTTTAAGCACATGATCATTAAAGTCCAGCACAAAAATAACTGAAAATCATTTTTAGTCAAAACACATAAATGACTCTTGATCTCTTTTTGGTTTTTGTGTTTTACCAATTTTTTTTAAATAGAAACAAGCTCCATAAATGATACCAAATGTAGCCAAAATCATTTTTATGAACAAAAATCAAAAGGAAAAATGATACCAAAGAGGGCCTACATACGTTACTAGCAATTTAAATTTTATATACTTGTTTAGTAGAAATACTTGCATAACAACTTGGAACTGATTTATAGTTTTCTGGCTGCTCATATCTAAACTTTTGTAAGAATACTATTCGTATCCGGTACGCATTTTACAACAGTAACCTTGTTAAGAATCGGAAAAATCCAATATGTGAATATTAATAGTTTATTAAAGCAGTTCAACACTTTTTGTCCAGTGGACTAGAAAATTTCTTAGAATGAAGTCAGAACATGTCATCAGGTCAAATTCTCCCAAAATTTAGTAAATTCATGAGTTTTATGTCTGTATATATATACTTGGATAAGTTTGAATTTCCTATAAATCTTCTTTCTTTTTTCTTTTTCTTTTTTTTTTTTTTTTTTTTTTTTTTTTTTTTTTTTTTTTTTTTTTTTTTTTTTTTTTTTTTTTTTTTTTTTTTTTTT